>NC_133325.1:514744662-514832162 GCF_042186555.1 Aquarana catesbeiana
CTATTTTTGTCTATGAACATTTTATACTAAATGCAGAACGGAATGCATAACAACCATTAATAAAAACATCTCCTTATAGGAATTAAATAAATGTGTGGTTTGTTATTTCAAGGCTCAGTATCATTTTAGTTCTAATTGTAAAAAAGTTGTTTACAGTGGCAATGGAGCTTATTTAGACATTTAAAATTACAATACAGTTGGCACTACAACTGCTCGACCATAACCTAGGAGACAGCCCAAAAGAAAGGCAAGCAATAAATATAATGCAAGATTTCATCAATAATTTTTTTATTGTCAAAAATTATATATCCTGGCCCATTGCAATGGCCCCCCTACCCATAAAATAATTAACATATTGCTGTCTAACTTGACGGGCACTTTGGGGGGCCAAGCCAGTACGGACAGTATCCAGGCCTGTAAGGTTGGCTTCTATTTGTCCGGCCTCAGGCCCAACTGTGCCTATATAATTTGGAGAATGCTTATTTAAAAAGTTGTGCAGAATGCAGCACGATAAAACGATAAAATTAAGTTTGTATTCCGCCAAATTAATGGCTGTTTGAAACAGGCGGAACCGGCTGGCCAGAATTCCAAACGCATTCTCAACCACTCTTCTAGCTCTGGCCAGCCGGTAATTAAAAACCCTCCTCTCCGGGGTGAGGGTTCTTTGGGGGAATGGCCTCATGAGGTGCTTGCTGAGAGCGAAGGCTTCATCGGCAATGAAGACAAAGGGGAGTCCTTCCACGTTATCCTCATCAGGTGGCAATCCCAGGCCACCACTCTGGAGACGCTGGCAGAACTCCGTCTGGGCAAATACTCCTCCATCCGACATCCGGCCATTCTTCCCCACGTCCACATATAAAAAATCATAGTGTGCCGACACCACCGCCATTAAAACAATACTGTGGAACCCCTTATAATTAAAATAATATGACCCCGAATGGGGTGGTGGCACAATGTGGACATGTTTCCCATCTATAGCCCCTCCACAATTGGGAAAGTCCCAACGGCTGGCAAAATGGGATGCCACAGTCTGCCATTCCTGTGGCGTTGAAGGAAACTGGGAAATCAAACAAGAAAACCAAAATCAATTAATTTGGAAGCTAACATTGCAAGAAAATTAGACAATTAAAAACATTATTCCCCAGCATCAGTATAACATTCAATAATTTAATTGTTCTGGAATAACTAATATGGAAAGGCACACTTATCAGATTGCTCACCCCCTCTGATGGAACATTGATTACATTTTAGGGGGTTGTGAAATCCCTAAAAAAAATTACTTTTAGGACACGCAGGAATTTAGGGACTAAAAAGGCTACAAGACTGCAGTTGTCGCACTCTGCAGGTGCAGTTGCTAACCAGCTTACAGTAAATGAGGTAATGTAAAAAGGCATTCATGTTGCAAGGAGTACACAATCACATGCAAGGGCAATTAATGAAAACACTTTGAGGCTTGCATATGATTTGATGATGGAAATCAGCAGAGCTTCTGCTCATTTACTAAAGCACTGGAACAAATGCACTTGTAGAGTGCACATGCATTTTGCAAAGTGCAACATATATTTGCTTTAGACAAATCAACACCACAGAACATTCCAGCAAATTTTAACGAGGGTGGGGGTGGGGGGGTTGTGAAATCTAGATAATTGCTCATTAGCAGCACACTATTTGGAGTGAGTTTAGGTGGGGGGGGGGGGGGGTTGTGAAATCTAGATAATTGCTCATTAGCAGCACACTATTTGGAGTGAGTTTAGGTGGGGGGGGGGGGGTTGTGAAATCTAGATAATTGCTCATTAGCAGCACACTATTTGGAGTGAGTTTAGGTGGGGGGGGGGTTGTGAAATCTAGATAATTGCTCATTAGCAGCACACTATTTGGAGTGAGTTTAGGTGGGGGGGGTTGTGAAATCTAGATAATTGCTCATTAGCAGCACACTATTTGGAGTGAGTTTAGGTGGGGGGGGGGGGTTGTGAAATCTAGATAATTGCTCATTAGCAGCACACTATTTGGAGTGAGTTTAGGTGGGGGGGGGGGTTGTGAAATCTAGATAATTGCTCATTAGCAGCACACTATTTGGAGTGAGTTTAGGTGGTGGGGGTGGGGGGGGTGGGGGGGTTGTGAAATCTAGATAATTGCTCATTAGCAGCACACTAAATACACTCAAACAAAATACATTCCAAATGAGTAGACTAGGTGGATATGTTCCCATCACTTCATGCTGGGAAGGTTATTGAAGGAAAATATACATGCATGACAAAAAATAACAGTAAAAAATTCCAGCATGTGTGAGGATAAAAAGGGGACATTCACACTATATTGCAATGATGGTAAGTAGTGTTTGAAGCAAGAAATACATCACATTATCAAAGATTACATAAAAGAACATGTGATACTAATAAAAGAAAAATATCTTACCTTAATATAGTCCTTCTGCAGGACCTGTATGATGGCAGAACAGGTCTCTGGGATAATGATCCCCAGAGCCTGGGGGGAGATGCCTGTCGAGAACTTAAGGTCCTGCAGGCTTCTCCCTGTGGCCAAATACCGCAAGGTAGCGACCAGCCTCTGCTCCGGAGTGATGGCTTGCCTCATGCAGGTATCCTGCCTGCTGATATAGGGGGTCAGCAAAGCCAACAAACAGTCAAAAACGGGGTCCGTCATCCGGAGAAAGTTCCTGAAATCCTCAGGATTATTCTCACGGATCTCACGGAGCAAAGGCATGTGACAGAACTGGTCACGCTGAAGCAACCAATTCTTGGTCCATGAACTCCTCCTCGCCCTGTTCATGGACTGGTCTTGGGCTGAAGAATAAACTACAGCACCAAGCACATACAATGCACGAGCTCTACGACGAGTACGTACAGGTAACATGGCTTCAAAACGGTCGGCTGGTCAGAACGCACTAAACAGAACGCACTGAAGAACAGCAAGGCCTGTGAAGAACGACCTGAAAATCAGGAACGAGCGGCCAATAAAACAAAGATTTCTCAATGCCAACTGACCAAACGCACTGAAAAGCAGATACAAACCTCACAAGCACAGACTGAACAACAGTTAAAACGAACTGAAAAATACGAGTCTCACAAGCGCGAATCGTCTCTCACCAAACTTCTACTAACACGAGATAAACACGAGATTAGCAGAAGGAGCCCAAAGGGTGTCGTACGGGCTATTGAACTTCCGTTTTATAGTCTCGTCGGACTTGGTGTACGTCACCGCGTACTAGGCTGTCGTACTTTTGTGTGGTCGTGTGTGTGCAAGTCCGTTCGTAAGAAAGTCTGCCGCAAGTCCGCCGAAGGTACGTCGGAAGTCTGTCGGACAGGCTGTCGGACTTTTGTAGACGAAAAGTCCGACCGTGTGTACGCGGCATTAGAAGAGAGGTTAGCCTCATTCAACGCTAAATCTTCCCGGAAGAGGAGAAAAAAGCGTGTCAGGTCCCCTTCTCCCTCCCTGGACCCCCAGCCGAAGGGACAGTGGGAGGATGAGGTTGAATCGCCATCAGAGGACCAAGAAGAGGGGCAATCTGATGACTCCTCTTCAGAGGAAACAGTCTCAGAAGAGCCTGTCTCTGCCTCGCAATCTCAAAAGTTGCAGGTTCAATCCCTTTCAGAGATGGTTCGTTCGGCCTATAAATTGCCCTATTCTGAGGTGCCCAAAGTTTCGTTTCCCTCTTTGGGCTCTTTAAAGCCCTCTCAGGCTTTACATCCTTTCCCTCTCCATCCGTTATTGGAAAAGCTTATATATGCTGACTGGGAGCACCCAGATAAGCATTTTCTTCCTCCTAAAGAGTTTTCTTTGCTTTATCATATGGAGGAAAAATTCACGAAGAAGTGGAGGGTGCCGGCAGTTGATGTGGCTATTTCTTGCATGAATAAGAACCTAACTTGTCCAGTGGACAATGTCAAGGTATTTAGGGACCCAGTGGATAAAAACTGGAATCTTTGCTTAAAACCTCCTTTACTATGGCCGGTGCGGTGGCTCAGCCTGCAGTGGCAGCAATTGGCATTTGTCAGTCCTTAAAGGACCACATGAAGCAGGTCATAAGGTATGTGGCTGCTCAACAGGCCCGGGACATGGCTGATCTACCCAGGGCCTTGTGTTTTGCAGTTGACGCAATTAAAGACTCTATTCATCGGACATCTCGCCTTGCTCTCTTGCTAGTGCAGATGCACAGAAGTCTGTGGCTAAAGCACTGGTCAGCTGAATCACCATGCAAGAGGCTGTTGACTGGTTTCCCCTTTCATGGGGAAAGGTTGTTCGGGGAAGATTTGGACAAATATATCCAAAACATTTCAAGTGGTAAAAGTACCCTTTTACCAGTCAAAAAGAAGACTAAACGTCCTTCCTTTAAACGTTCATCCTCTCCAGGTCCAGAGACAACTGCCTCCAGGCAGTTGCGACGGCCTCCGCTGTCAGGTTCTCAAGGTAAACCTCAAGGGCAAACCCAGGGGCCAAAAAAACCCTGGGGACAAAAGCCTACAACGCAGAGTCCCAAGGCCTCCCTTTCAAGGAGCACCCCCGCTCAATCGGGTGGGGGGGAAGGTTTCTGCAGTTCTCAGAGACTTGGCAGGAAGAGATCCAGGACAAGTGGGTCATCTCCATAGTATCTCTAGGCTACAAACTGGAGTTTCGGGATTTTCCACCATCCAGTTTTCTAAGGTCAAGCGTGCCCAAAGACCTAATAAAAAGAAGATCTTTATTTCGGGCACTGGACCGCTTAGTGTCTCAGGGGGTAATCATAGAAATTCCCCTCGGGGATCAGGGTATGGGATTTTATTCAAATCTCTTCTCAGTGCTAAAACCTGAATGGGGATGTCAGACCCATACTGGATCTCAAGGACATAAACCAGTTCCTAAACATACATTCCTTCCGGATGGAGTCAATCCGGTCAGTGGAACCCTACGGGGAAGAGTTTCTGCCAGCAGTGAACATCAGGGATGCATATCTACAGGTACCCATTTTTCCCGCTCACCAAAAGTTCCTACAGTTGGTGGTAGAGAGTCTCCATTTTCAGTTTGTGGCCCTACCCTTCGGGTTGGCTACTGCACCTTGGGTATTCACAAATGTGCTAGCCCCGCTCCTGGCAAGGCTAAGGATCTGGGTTATAACGGTGATGGCATATCTAGACGATATGCTGTTAGTAGATCAGTCCGTAGCTTACCTAAATCAGAACGTGTCCACCATGGTCAAGTATCTGGAACACTTAGGGTGGATCCTCAACTTTGAGAAATCAGCATTACAGCCAGTAAAAGGCTGGAGTACCTGGGCCTGGTCATAGATACAGCCCAGAGAAAGGTGTTTTTGCCCCAATCAAAAGTCACTGCTATAAAGGAGCTGGTCCAGCTGATCAAGGCGAGGAAGAATCCTTCCATCCGCCTATGCATGAGATTATTGGGGAAGATGGTGGCTTCATTCGAAGCAGTCCCCTATGCCCAATTTCATTCAAGACTGTTGCAAAACAGGATCTTGTCGGCTTGGAACAAGAAAATCCAAGCCTTGGACTTACCGATCTATCTGACCCCAGAAGTTCGTCAGAACCTCAGTTGGTGATTGGTAACCAAGAATTGGCAGAAGGGAAAATCCTTTGTGCCGGTTACTTGGAAGATTGTGATGACGGATGCCAGTTGGTTGGGCTGGGGAGCAGTTGTAGAGGAGGCTAAGGTCCAAGGGAAATGGTCCAAGGTCGAGAAGACCTTGCCCATCAACATCCTAGAGATTCAGGCAGCACGTCTGGCTCTATGGGCCTGGACGTCCAGGTTACAGAATTGGCCCGTCAGGATTCAATCCAACAATGCTACAGCAGTAGCCTACATCAATCACCAAGGGAGCACCAGAAGTCACACAGCCCAGAGGGAAGTGAACCATATTCTGGTTTGGGCAGAGAAGCATGTTCCTTATCTATCTGCAGTTTTCATTCCAGGCGTAGAGAATTGGCAGGCAGATTTTTTAAGCCGCCAGCAACTGTTTCCAGGGGAATGGTCTCTACACCCCGACATCTTTCAGGAGATTTGCCAAAAATGGGGCACCCCAGATGTGGAACTATTAATGTCCAGATTGAACAAGAAGTTGATCAACTTTGTGTCAAGAAAAAGGGACCCCCTCGCATGCGGATTAGATGCGTTAGTGGCCCCGTGGGATCAGTTTTCACTGATTTATGCAACTTCTTCGCAGAATCAAGCAGGAGGGGAAGCCAATAATTCTGGTAGCCCCGGCGTGGCCCAGAGGATCCTGGTATACAGAGATCGTAAAGATGGCAGTGGGGGACCCATGGTCTTTTACACTGCGCCCAGACCTGCTTTCGCAGGGACCAGTATTCCACCCTACCTTACAAACGATAAATTTAACGGTTTGGCTATTGAAGCCCATATTCTAAAGAATCGGGGGCTTTCAGGTTCAGTGATTTCTACTCTAATTAATGCTAGGAAGCCAGCCTCCAGAGTCATTTACTATAGGGTCTGGAAATCCTATGTCTCTTGGTGTAAATCCAAGAGATGGCATCCCCAGAAGTATGTCATAGGTAGAATTCTTGCCTTGCTACAGCTAGGGGTAGAAATGAAACTGGCCTTGAGTACTATCAAGGGTCAAATCTCGGCCTTATCAGTATTCTTTCAAAGACCACTTGCTTCACATTCCTTAATCCGGGCCTTTATACAAGGGGTAATGCGTATAAATCCGCCAGTCAGATCCCCGTTGTGCCCATGGGATTTGAATCTGGTTTTATCGGTATTACAAAATCAGCCTTTTGAGCCGATGCGTCATATTCCATTTGTTCTTTTGACAAGGAAATTGTTTTTTCTGGTGGCTATCTCTTCAGCTAGAAGAGTATCAGAGTTGGCTGCTTTTTCTTGTAAGGAGCCATATTTGATTGTTTATAAGGACAGGGTGGTGTTGCGACCTCACCCATCCTTTCTATCTAAGGTGGTATCAGGATTTCATCTGAATCAAGATTTTATCCTACCTTCTTTTTTCCAGAACCTAGTTCTGTGCATGATAAGTCTTTGCGCTCCCTTGATATAGTGAGAACTGTCAGAGTTTATCTGAAAGCGGCAGCTCAGATATGGAAAACTGATGTTTTGTTTGTGCTATCAGAAGGTCCCAGGAAGGGGCAAGCAGCGTCAAAGTCCACTATTTCTAAGTGGATTCGACAAGTTATTATCCAGGCTTATGGTTTGAAAAGGCGGGTTCCACCCTTTCAAGTAAAAGTGCAACTTTAGCAGAGCAGTATGTGCTTCCTGGGCAGTGCATCACCAAGGTATAAAATAAATACTGCGCTAACACTAATTCAACTTACATGAGCTGCGACTAAAAAGTAGTAAACCATATAATCTAATAAAATTCAAAAAGTCGCGCTAAAAAAATGAAATGAAAGTGGCAACAGACAGGTGCCTAAAGGCCTCAAAAAATGTGGGGCTAAATAGTGGTCACTAAGCAAATGCTGATCAGTATGCGAATGCACCAAAAAAAATTAAACTTATAAAACACAGATATTGCTATATATAAGTAGCTTAATACGGATAACAAGTGAATGCCTAAAAACACTAAGGCAAAATATGACAGTGTGACAAATATATGTCTAAAAGAACCGTGTCACAAAACTAAAAAATAATATTCAGTGTATAAATAAACTAAGCTTATAAATTCAGAAGAGAAGAAAGTTCATAGCTGTACAAAAACAGCAGTGATTATAGTCCGTACATGCTTGGTAGCACACATACAAACGAAGTAATAAGTGTCCCCAAGTGCTGAGTGGATATGGAACCAAAACTTGCTGCAGTGAATAAGGTGCGTAGACAGACCTCCACCGTTCAAAAACTGCTGCCTCTTACCAGAAAAAGTTGGTCTCTTAATTATGGGAGACCTAAAGGGCGGATGGCTGCAACCCCAGCCAGGGATCTGTACAACAGGCACTTGTTGTCATCCGAATCCAGGGACTCCCTCCGCCAGTCACACCTGTGATGAGCAGTGCTGGGTTCTTCTATGATGGCTCCTCAGTGTCCAGTGATCACAGCTCTCCCCTGTAATCCTCCAGCCAGGGATCAGCACCCCGTCCGCAGCCACACTCACTCCTCTATTGATAAGCTCCGCATTACTCTGCATACCCGGCCAGGAACCAAGCCTCGTTCTCACCGTCCAAGGTTCAAGCCTCCTTCTCAGATTACAGAAACCAAGCCTCGTTCTCAGTGTTCAATAACCAAGCCTCGTTATTTGTCCTTCAACAAAGGCTTGATGAGTGCATCAGCAGTCATCTCCTCTGATGGGCAGTATTGAATGTCAATAACACCTTGCTCTCGATTGTCCCTCTGTAGGTGATACTTGACGTCAATGTGATTGGTCCTAGGATTTACCCTTTCTGATTGCATAAGCATTATACAAACCTGGTTATCTTCAAAAATGGGAATTGGTTTTGACATGTCTATCGCAATGTCCACAAAAAGTTGACAAATCCATATTGCTTCTTGACATGCGTGTGCTACTGCAATGTACTCTGCTTCAGTTGAAGATAGAGCGACAGTTGTTACAGCTGTGCGTGGCCGCCCTCCTTCCGGATCGTATGATGAGCTTCTCAGTGTCGACTCCTGAGCATCATGTCTGTATTCAGTCACACTGTATAACTATCCAAGGAGAGGAAGTGAGCGCCGTGGGGGGGACAGAGGACTGGAGGGAGGCAGCAGTCCGCTGTCTCTGAAACCGGCCCACTGAGCCATTAGCCCACCGGGAAACTCCCGTTAGTCCCGATGGCCAGTACATGCCTGGACTGCGGCTATGTCTGGTCTTGTCACAATGGTAACATATTTGGATTTTGTAGGAATTTCAGAGACCTGGTTCAACAACTCTCATGATTGGCTGGCAACCATTCAAGTTTATTGCAGGGATAGAGATTGTAAAAAAGGGGGGAAGGGTATGCCTATATATCAAGAATAATGTACAAGTGAATGTGAGAGATGACATTACTAAGGGAACTAGGGAGGAGGTACAATCCTTATGGGTACAGCTCCAAAGGGATGAAGCTAAGGGGAAAATATTACTGGGAGTATGCTATAGGCCCCCTAACCTGAAGGAGTAGGGGGAGACGGATCTCCTATCACAAGTTGGATTAGCAGCAAAGATGGGAAGTGTTATAATAGGGGATTTTAATTATCCAGACATAGACCGGGGAACCACGTATTCGTCTAAGGCTCGCCAGTTCCTAAATGTCTTGCAGGACAATTTCATGGTTCAGATGGTAGACGCACAAACTAGATATAAAGCGTTACTGGATCTACTGATTACCAACAGTACAGACCTGATCACGGATGTAGAAATACAGGGCAATTTAAGAAACAGCGATCACAGGTCAGTTGGTTTCAGTATAAATCACACAAATAGGAAACATAAGGGGAATACAAAGACACTGAATTTCAAAAGAGCCAACTTCCCTAAACTGCGAACCTTGTTAGAAGGCATAAATTGGGATAAAATCTTAGGAACAAAGAACACAGAGGAGAGATGGGTTTGCTTTAAGAGCATATTAAATAAGCACATTAGCCAATGCATCCCATTGGGTAATAAATTTAAAAGAGTGAAGAAAAGTCCTGGATGGCTTAACTCCAATGTAAAACTGCATATAAAAGCAAAGGAAAAGGCCTTCACAAAATACAAGGTTGAGGGATCATCATCAGCATTCAGACTTTATAAAGAATGCAACAAGAAATGTAGGGCCTCATGCACACGAGACCCTGTTAAATGCGTGTTCAGAGGCAGTTGGACACTTTTTTCAACTGCCCCTGAACTCATTCAATGTTATCCTATGTGTCCATGTACACAGACTTGTTTTTTGGCGTTTTTAGGCAGTTGCGTTTAACCTCGTTTTTCCAGAAGCAAAAAAATGGGTTCAGAAGCAAATGTTTTCCACAATTCCAACCCCAAACGTGGCTAAACATGGCTAAACGCCAGTACCGCGTTTAGCCGTGTTTGCGTTTATAAGTGTTTTTAAAGGAACCCTATTTTTTGGACCAGAAAACACAGAAATATGATGGTAAACTGCAGCAGAGAATGACATTTTGCGACCCGAATTTGGGGCCCCATATCTCGGGGCCACTTGGTGCTAGGAACCCCAAATGTGGTCATTTATTTAGTTAGTGTGCCAACACAGTGGAACTAGCACTACAACATATCTAAATTTGGGGTTCCTAGCACCTATTTGGCACCGAGATATGGGGCCCCAAAGTCGGGTCACAAAATGTCATTCTCTGCTGTAGAAAAGTGCTTGACATTTTGCGACCCGACTTTGGGACCCCATATCTCAGGGCCACTTGGTGCTAGGAACCCCAACTTTGGTGTGCAAACACAGCACTACAACATATCCAAATTTGGAGTTCCTAGCACCAAGTGGCCCTGAGATACTGGGCCCCAAATTTGGATCGCAAAATGTCAAGCATTTTTCTGCAGCAGAGAATGACAGAGAATGACATTTGGATATGGTGTAGTGCTAGTTCCACTGTGTTAGCACACCAAATTTGAGGTTCCTAGCACCAAGTGGCCCCGAGATACGGGGCCCCAAATTTGGGTCGCAAAATGTCAAACGTGGTAAAACGCGGCTAAACGCAGCATGCAAAATGGGCATTTCTAAACACCGGTTTCAGCTTTTAAAAACGTGTGCATGAAGCCTAAGGGTGCAGTTAGGGTGGCTAAGATAGAACACGAAAGACACAGTGGAGGAGAGCAAACAAAATCCCAAGAAATTCTTTACGTATGTAAACAAGCAAGGACAGACCATATTGGCCCCATAAAGAATGAGGAAGGACATCTGGTTACAAAGGATGGGGAGATGGCGAAGGTATTGAATTTATTCTTCTCCTCAGTCTTCATGAAGGAATCGGGGGCTTCAGTAACCAAAACTGCAGTGTTTATCCTTATGACACATCACAGGAAGCACCTCCATGGTTAACCGAGGACAGAATTAAAATTAGACTTGGGGAAACTTAACATTAATAAATCACCGGGACCAGATGGCTTGCACCCAAGGGTATTTAGGGAACTTGGTCAAGTAATTGCCAGACCATTGTTCCTAATTTTTACTGACAGTCTACTGACTGGAATGGTACCAGGTGATTGGAGAAATGTAGCACCAATATTTAAAAAGGGCCCAAAATACACCCCTGGGAATTACAGACCAGTTAGCCTATATCAATTATTATTATTATTATTATTATTATTCAGGATTTATATAGCGCCAACAGTTTACGCAGCGCTTTACAATATAAAAGGGAGACAATACAGTTATAATATAATACAATACAATAGGATTAAGAGGGCCCTGCTCAGAAGAGCTTACAATCTAATAATATGCAAGCTCTAAGAGGGGATGATAAGGGACTATATACAAGATTTTAGCAACAAGAACGGTATCATTAACAGTAATCAGCATATATTCATGAAGAATCGTTCTTGCCAAACCAATCTATTAACCTTCTATGAGGAGGTGAGTTGCCATCTAGATAAAGGAAGGCCCGTAGATGTGGTGTATCTGGCATTTGACACAGTTCCCCATAAACATTTACTGTACAAAATAAGGTCCGTTGGCATGGACCATAGGGTGAGTACATGGATTGAAAACTGGCTACGAGGGCGAGTTCAGAGGGTGGTGATAAATGGGGAGTACACAGAATGGTCAGAGGTGGGTAGTGGGGTCCCCCAGGGTTCTGTGCTGGACCAATCCTATTTATTTTGTTCACAAATGACCTGGAGGATGGGGTAAACAGTTCAATCTCTGTATTTGCAGACGATACTAAGCTAAGCAGGGCAATAACTTCTCCGTAGGATGGAAACGTTGCAAAAAGATCTAAACAAATTAATGGGGTTGGCAACTACATAGCAAATGGGGTTTAATGTAGAAAAATGTAAAATAATGCATTTGGGTGGCAAAAATATGAATGCAATCTATACACTGGGGGGAGAACCTCTGGGAGAATCTAGGATGGAAAAAGGAGCTGGGAGTCTTAGTAGATGATAGGCTCGCAATGGCATGCAATGCCAAGCTGCTGCTAACAAAACAAACAGAATATTGGCATGCATTAAAAAGGGGATCAACTCCATAAAACGATAATTTACAAGACTCTGGTACGGCCGCACCTAGCGTATGCTGTCCAGTTCTGGGCACCAGTCCTCAGGAAGGATGTACTGGAAATGGAGCGAGCACAAAGAAGGGCAACTAAGCTAATAAAGGGTCTGGAGGATATTAGTTATGAGGAAAGGTTGCGAGCACTGAACTTATTCTCTCTGGAGAATAGACGCTTGAGAGGGGATATGATTTCAATTTATAAATACCGTACTGGTGACCCCACAATAGGGATAAAACTTTTTTTGTGGAAGGGAGCTTAACAAGACACGTGACCACTCATTAAAATTAGAAGAAAAGAGATTTAACCTTAAACTATGTAGAGGGTTCTTTACTGTAAGAGTGGCAAGGATGTGGAATTCCCTTCCACAGGTGGTGGTCTCAGCGGGGAGCATTGATAGTTTAAAAAAACTATTAGATAAGCACCTGAACGACCGCAACATACAGGGATATACAATGTAATACTGACATATAATCGCACACATAGGTTGGACTTGATGGACTTGTGTCTTTTTTCAACCTCACCTACTATATATAGCAGCTTACTGATTGCTCTGCTACCCTGTTTCCCCAAAAATAAGACCTAGTGTGATTGTCGGTGATGGCTGCAATATAGGCCCTATCCCCCAAATAAACCCTACCCTGTTTCCCCGAAAATAAGCCCTACCCTGAAAATAAGACCTACAAGGACTTTAACTAGGGCTTATTTGGGGGGTAGGGCTTATATTGCAGCCATGACCGACAATCATGCTAGGTCTTATTTTCGGGGAAACAGGGTATACATGTCATTGTTGGGTAGCAAGCTACAGGGAGATTTCATGGGATTTTTAAGGTGCAAGTAAAATATAGTGAACTCAAAGAGTAGTATAAAAATATTTTATTTAGACACAGATTAAAAATTGTTTTTATGTTTGGTCCCTCCCACTACCTCCAGGTGCAGGGGATTGCGATGGGGACACGTTGTGCCCCATCGTATGCCAACCTGTACCTGGGGGGGGTGGGGGTGGGAGAGGAACCTTTTTGCAAGGGAAGACATTAGTAAATACCTGGAACATATAATTACCTTCCATCGATATATTGACAATATATTGATTATATGGTCAGGAATTAACCAAATTTATAAATATCATAGGCACGAATTACTACAAACCTCAAATTTACAATGTGTTGTGATCAGAAATTATTCGTTTTTTTAGATATCAAGATTTTTGTTGAACCCGATGGCTCTCTGGGCACCTCCCTGTTTAGGAAGCCATCAGCTGGCAATACTATTTTACATGCCTCTAGCTCCTACCCTCAATCCTTGGTTAATAGCATTCCCTATAGCCAGTACCTCAGATTGAGGCAAAACTGTAGCAGAGATGAGGACTTTCAAATTGAGGACAATTGTTTGTATCTATTTCTACATGAAAAAGGTTATACTCATAGTATCCTAAAATATCCCTTAATAGAGCTAAAACTCATGTTCGTGATACCTTGATCTATAAGAAAAAAAATTAAACCAACATCTTAGTCGGTGAGAATAATTACTTCTTATACAAAACAACATAGACAAGTGAGACAGTATATAAATAAATATTGGCCACTGTTATTGGCTGACCCTATAGTAAGTAGATATGTGGAGGAACCACAAATCACCTACAGACGAGCCAAATCTTTAAAGGACCGTTTGGTCCAAAGTCACCATAGAATTCCAGTAACATCTACTGTGACCACTGCCTCATTTTTATATAAAATGTGATCATCGTCAATCTATGTTAAATAGTGATGAAATAGTACTGCCTAAAGATCAAATTCACCGAATTAGACATAAAGTAACGTGTCAAACACCTGGAATTGTGTACTTAATGAAATGCACTTGTTTGTTTCTATGTTGTAAAGTCTAAATGTCCCTTTCTGAAGCAAATTAAGGATCATGTTTCGCTTGATGTAAAAATGGAAACTCCAATAAGCCATCACGTTTGTCTATTTCATGGCTTCAGTTTGCACACCATAAAATTCATGGCACTGGAACATATTCCCACTGATGTTAAAGGAGGAAGCAACGACCAAAAACGTTTACAGTTAAAATCTCATTGGATTCATTCTTTAAAAGCTACAGTCTTTTCTGGATTAAATGAAATGTTAAGTTATAAACCTTTTCTATAACAATTATTGTCATTTAAAAGACTCTCTTTCTTTTTCCCCTCTGCTCCCCCCTTCCCCCCCCCCCCCCCCCCTTTTCCTCTCCCCTTCCCTTGATCATTACCTATCAACATCAAAACCTCCCTTTTCTGCCCCTCTCAGATCTTGGCCATGCGTGGAATCCTGTTGTTGATTTATCTATAGCATTAAAATAATATATTTGATTGATATATTGATTATACTTTTGACAATATATTATTTTGTGATAATCTTGCTGTTGCTAATTAGTAAGAAAAATGTGGATATATAATCATTTTCTATGTTACCTTATGAATTATTATCTGTTTGTGGTAATATTTATTTACTTTGTTGTGAAATTTTGGCAATAGTTCTAAATGCATGTGCACTTTCTTCATGACAGCATCCTTTTGACCTTTTATAGTCTTCTCACCTCTATTGGCCTTTCCTTGTTTCTTTTTGATCAATGTAATTTTCTAGCTTATTTGGGATAGTCTGCCCAATGCCTTTAAGCACCTGGGGTGACCATATGGACGCCCGGGGCGTCTGATCCAGATTTCCTGGACAGCACCCGGTTCACCGTTCTGTTTGTGCGCTACTCGTCTCCTCTCCTCCCTCCCCTTTGTTTGCCTGTCTCCAGCGCCCATAAATTGCCCTGAGAGTGAGTATTCCCCTCCAACCACCAGAGGGAGCTCCATCTGTCCTCCTGTGGGCAGGATGTTGGGACCCAGCCACAATGGGATTAGCGGCAGATGTGACGTGGTCTTTTCCACTTGTTCCGGCTATTCCATGCTGCCAGAACCACATGGACATACATGCCACTGCAGGACACTAGGTACTTATACGATAGAGATTTTCTTTGTATACTCTACACTTAATGGAATGTTTTGATGCTGGTTTCTGTTGATCTTAAGCTCTCAATTGAATGCTCCATGTTAATGATTTAATTTTTCTTTCACTATGCGCATCTGAAATCTTCTTGTTTTTGTTTGATCCTTGAAGTCTTAGATGCAGTCTTAGATACAAGAATCCTGCTGTGGAGAGTCTGTGTCCCCTGGTTATTGAATTTCACTGCAAAACCTTGTTTTGTAAGTTAATTTCCCCTTTGTTCTTTTTTTATTCTTTGCTGTTGGAGATTTATTCCCATTTTTGTGATATAAAAAAAAACTGACCCTATTACCCTCTATGTTATTGTAGCCAGTCCTTGAATGCCCCCTATGGTCACCTGTAGCTCTTGGTTTCCGTGACGATTGCAGACATCCTGAGCTATTTTTTGATTATAACATACAATATTTCAAGAGACTAGGGCGAGTAAGGATGTCTTCGGATTGAATGCGCACATGTATGTTAATATTTATACTTTTTGGAAAATTGATCTTTAACGTTTAAATAAATGTATGTATATATATATATATATATATATATATATATATATATATATATATATAAACCTGCTTATACCATGATTTTTTATATCAGGGATATGCAATTAGCAGACCTCCAGCTGTTACAGAACTACAACTCCCATGAGGCATAGCAAGACTCTGACAGCCACAAGCATAACACCCAGAGTCAGAGGCATGATGGGACTTGTAGTTTTGCAAAAAAAAGTTTGGGTTTGTTTGTATCTGTTGTTAGCCTTCCATAGCTTCTTACTGCGATAGCCAGCTATAGGTGCGAGCAAGTGGCGTTTTTTTTTGTATCAGAGCCCTTGCACACTGGGGCGGTTTGCAGGTGCTATTGCGCTAATAATAGCGTCTGCAAACCGCCCCGAAAGTGCCGCTGCTTTCATTCCAGTGTGAAAGCCCCGAGGGCTTGCACACTGGAGCGATGCGCTGGCAGGACGGTAAAAAAAGTCCTGCTAGCAGCATCTTCGGAGCGGTGAAGGAGCGGTGTGTATACTGCTCCCTTACCGCTCCTGCCCATTGAAATCAATGGGACAGCGCGGCTATACCGCCGGCAAAGCGCCTCTGCAGAGGTGCTTTGCGGTGGTATTTAACCCTTTCTTGGCCGCTAGCGGGGGTAAAACCGCCCCACTAGCGGCCGCATACCGACGGTAAAACGCCACTAATAATAGCGGCGTTTACCGCCGACGCCGCCCCCCACCCCAGTGTGCAAGGGCTCTCACTGTCGTGTTTTTTTGGTCAGGCATTGCACTGACACCTGTGTTGCCATTGTGCTGGGTGTTCAGTGTGCTCCTGCACCTTTAAGAAGGGGTGGCTCCCCTTCAGTCCACCTGCTCTCACCTATCCATCAGAATGCATGTGCCTCCACTGTGAGGACACTTATAAGTTAGTGTTAGGTACCACAGGTACCGGGGTGCCTTGACGAGGCTCTGTGGCTTACGCGTGCATTTGCAAATGTGTGCAGACTAAACCCCTGCTTTTAACGCATCCTGTTAGACAGGTCATTTGGTTGTCTGCAGGCTGGTGATAAGTTAAGCTTGTTTTTTCCTCGGTTTTATCCTTGGGTTTGTTTGTATCATTTGTAGTTTTGCAACAGCTGGAGGTCCGTTAATTGCATATCCCTGTTTTATATGATTGTTGTATATATATATCTTTTTTCAATAGAAGGCTTTTACCTCAAATGGACAGCATCTCCTCAGGGAAGCCCAGGCTAAACATGTTGGCAACTCCATCTAAAAGTGCTGTATCCATAAAAACTGTGTTCCGTGTACTTGCCCTAATTGTTTTTAAACAATTTTTAATCTGTGTCTAAATAAAATATTTTTATACTACTCTTTGAGATCACTGTACTTTACTTGCACCTTAAAAAATGCCATAAAATCTCCCTGTATCAAGGAATGTTGGGCTAATAATAGTGGTTTCCCCGTGGTTATAAAATCCCTTTTCTACTGTTGGGTAGCAAGCTTTTTGTTCATCGCTCTTTTGCCTGGTTCCATAGGAGTTTTCACTTCTTTTGCATCTTGCATATGGAAAATTCTAAGAGGATGCAATCAAAACTAAAATTAAAATAAAAATAGTCCTTCAAACTTCAGCAGCGCTAAAAAATTTAAATTGTTACATGAAAAAGATATGTATAAAAAAAGTAGTCTGTAAATCCGAATGAGGCTGAAGTTCAACACAAAGCTTTGCATGTAGCAGTTGATAAATGATTCATCTGCTGTTTTGAACATTCGACCATTACCACGTTCAGTGCTTATACTCCCTATAGGAATTGCATTCACTGGACTGAAGATCAATAAAAGCCTCTTTAGGTATGTGAGGTAGCTGAGATCACTGCCATACGAACATCCGTCCGACCCTCAGAAAACGTTCAGCCAAAATCAAACCAGACATCTGCATCCTCTGATTCACCAAGATCCGATGAGCTGAAAGTTTTCCATGATACTGTAAACTGTAAAGCTTTAATTTTCTTAAAAGACCCCCTTCCATTAATACATTAAACTTGCAAACAAATATTTAGAAAAGGCATCCAATAAAATGGTAGAATGGTACATTCGGTTCTGTTAATCTCACCACCCATCAGAGAGCTGTAATCGTCAGTGGTGGTTCCCAGGGAGATACCGGAGCCGATGACCTGTGTAGCAAGCCGTGTGGTACACCTAGACGCGTTTCGTGAATCCATCTTTATCAATAGGCGTGACCCACACGGCAGAACTTGCTAATTTATAACCTCCCAAAGTTGTGTGTTAACCCCTTCATTGCCAAATAACCGAACACCCATGGTTTCCACCACAGAACGATCGAACTCTCTGTGTGATAAGTAGTATATACATTAATACATACACCTAGATACAAGAGACAAACACCAAAATGATACTAAATTCGTACACGGTGTGAAGGATGGCTGCAATAGACACGCAATGACAATCAAGCCTGCATGTTCCAACTGCAGTCACCATCATCACACAGTATGATGTTAATCCAAATAATGTCACGTATGTCAGTATTAGTCACTTCTGCCGGGTAAGCCCCCTCATATCAAAATTTTTGAAAAAATATTATGCAGTTTGTTAGATCTTTGTTAGATCAGGTTAGATCAACCGTTGTTTGCGTTAGATCTCACACAGAAGAAGCAATATTAACAGTTATTTGCTGGGGGGGCTAACCCATCATCAGCCCCCCCTTATCAAAAATTTGACCAAACAGTTAGCTATTTTGGAAGCTATTTGTTAGATCCGGTAAGATAAAGTGGTTTTAATGTTAGATCTCACATAATTAGAGACTTATTAAGTGATAAATGAGGGGGGCTGGCCCCCCCTTATCCCGTTTTCTGGCCAAAAATCATTCAGGCTAATAGATATTCGTTAGATCCTGTAAGATCAAGTGGTTTTAACGTTAGAAAGAAGGGGCTTTAGGCATAGAGCCTTGGGACTTTAAAGGTGTCAATGTTCAAAATATATATTGAAACCACCTTAGGGTAAAAGAGAAATTTTATTACAAATTGATTTAAAAGGAGCCTGATAAAGGCCACATATAGTACAGTATTTTTCAAAAAGGTGCATTTATAAAATGTAACAACAATTTATATTACAGATACCACTTGTTTTCTCAACATGTTTCGCTCTGTGGAGCTTCTTCAGGAGATCGTGTGGTATCATTAGTAAAAACTGGAATTTGCATAGAAAAGAAAAATAATCAGTACAATGTGAGATCATAATTAAAACAGTTATTAATAATAGGAAGAGCTCATACGTCCAATTTGAAGTATATAAGACATTACATAGAGCATATATGAATCTGTATTGGTATGTTGCAATTGTTCAGGTTGAATTAAATGTTAGAACTGCAGAAAAAATAACACAAAACTAAAAGAAAAAGAAAATTCTAAATCTTACCTAGACATAAATTTTGTAACAAGAAATTACAAAGTGAGGCTGAAGATCACCAAGCAATGAAAAAATTAATTCATAGAATAGCCCTCTCTCATTGAGTTCCTGAGTCACCGATTAACTTGCAGAGGTAATACTTATATGGTCAAAATTTATAATGTCCTAACTGGAACAACAGGACAAAAATAATTATATTTGTATGAAAAATCTGATTGATTGTTCTCAATCCGGAAATCATATATATACAGAATATTTCATTGGTTTTACCTTGGGTGTGTTTTAAATAGAATCAATATTCAATATCAATGACATCCTGGGTGTTCAATTGGACATAAGCACCATCGTGGGATGTAAGGAGAAAAAACTTCAATGTAGAGATGTTAGGGAGGTCTGGAAAGGGAGGAAGCAGAATCAGCCTGCACCTAAATCCAGAATCTAAACCATAAAAATAGCCACATCAGTAACTAAAATTAAAGTTAAATGTAAAATCTAAGATTAGCCAATGTTAAACAGAAAACTAATTGAGTAGGGAAATGTAAGGGCTGCCACAAAAAGGGCCTCCTACCTTTTGAGTGTGCCGAGGAGGAGAAATCCTACCCTCCTTGCTCTGTGGTGTCCAGCAGAGGAATGACGGGGAGCGAAGACAAATCTCCCCATTTAAGTATTAGACTCCGGAACGGTCGGCATCTGACATCACTGCCGCTCCGCGGGCGTACGTAAGGTATCACTGCGCATGCGCTCGTATCCAGATGGCAGACGTCAGAGACTGCCTAAGTGTGCACTCGCTGATCGCCATTTTTGAAGATCCTTTGCCCTCACCTGATGGGAGGGGATCTAAGACGGCTTAGGAAGGAGTGGACAGGACTGATGACAAACATCAGCCGTTCCTTCCGTGGTCAAGCAAGCCAAATTAAATGTAGAAATGATAATAAAAAATGTGGGAGACAGTGCAGGGAACCAAGAAGGCATATGGAGAGGGGATTATTGATTAAGAACCACAACTAACAAATGCCTGGGTGTCCATGCAAGTTAGAAAAATAAAGGAGATCCAGGTTAGAGAGAAGGGCTACATATGGAATACATATTCATGAATATAAAAAAATGATCAGCTGATAACATGAATCAATATTTAATATAGTGATATTATTTAAGCCTGGTGATCAGTCAGAAATAATCAACAATACAGTATACTTAATAAACAAAATTATTATGGCAAGGTTAAATATTGAAAGAAATTTGAAATAATAAATAAATTGAAAATAAAATAAAATAAAAATGAATATATGGATAATACAAAAACGTAACGAAAAAAAAAAGGAAGGGGGGGGGGGGGGGGGAGAAATGGGTCAGTTACAAAAAAGGCTTATAACTTAAAGCATCATTTAGGCCAGGGTCTTTTAAAGCATCTAAATTTACGATCAATTTTGCCTCCCGCTGTAATAACTAAATGTGCTCCTTCCTATGCAAACCTGTATCTGGGGGGGGTGGGAGCGGGATTTATTTTCTGACGACAATATGCAACACTTTCTCGAATGGATACCAATTTGGAGAGGATATATAGATGATATCTTCTTCATTTGGACAGGGAGCCACCCTAACCTACTCTTGTTTTTTGAAAGTCTCAAGGTGAATCAATATAACCTAAGCTTTACTATGGAAGCCAGCCAGGAAAGGCTGACCTTCCTAGATATCCAAATCTTTATCAACAAGGATAGAACTTTAGGCAGCACCCTTTATCGCAAGCCCTCGGCGGGTAACTCCCTCCTCCATGCCAACAGCTCCCATCCCTCATCATTAAAAATGAATATCCCTTACGGGCAATATCTTCGCTTAAGAAGAAATTGCAGTAATCACAGTCATTTTGAAAATGAAGCCAAGGCCCTACAACTTCGCCTCAAGACCCGCGGATATAGCAACAAGAGTCTGAAAAAAGCTTATGTCAGGGCAAAAAAACAGAACAGATCGGACCTTATTCATGGTCACTCAACACCTACTTCTTCTTCAGAACTGAGAATGATCACCAGATTCTCAGGACAACATAAACAAATACGCGAATTAATACAGAAATACTGGTACCTCCTAATGGGGGATCCACGTGTCTCTAAACATTAAAAAAATTACAGTGAGATAACTTTCAGACGATCACGGTCTATTAAGGATAAAATTGTCCATAGTCATTATGACCCATCCTCCATTACCACCAACACCACCAGAGGTACAAGACCATGCCACAAGTGTGGTTTCTGTAGGTATATTCACGCAACACGTACCATTGCCCTTCCCAATGGCCGTTTGTATTCTCCAAAATTCTCAGTCACATGTCAGTCAGTTGGCATCGTCTACTTAATGACATGTGGCTGTAACGCCTTCTATGTAGGCAAAACAAAGCGCCCATTTTTTCATCGAATACGAGATCACGTCTACCTTGTGTGCAAAAAAAGAATGGAGACACCCATCAGCCGTCATATGGGCCTCTTTCATCAATTTGATGACACCTTGATGCGTTTTGTTGCCCTGGAACATGTTTCCCCAGGTGATAGGGGAGGCAATTATGATAAAATTTTATTACAGCGGGAGGCAAAATGGATCGTAAATTTAGATGCTTTAAAAGACCCTGGCCTAAATGATGCTTTAAGTTATAAGCCTTTTTGTAACTGACCCATTCCCCCCCCCCCCCTTTTTCTTTTCTTTACGTTTTTGTATTATCCATATATTCATTTTTATTTTATTTTATTTTCAATTTATTTATTATTTCAAATTTCTTTCAATATTTAACCTTGCCATAATAATTTTGTTTATTAAGTATACTGTATTGTTGATTATTTCTGACTGATCACCAGGCTTAAATAATATCACTATATTAAATATCGATTCATGTTATCAGCTGATCATTTTTTTATATTCATGAATATGTATTCCATATGTAGCCCTTCTCTCTAACCTGGATCACCTTTATTTTTCTAACTTGCACGGACACCCAGGCATTTGTTAGTTGTGGTTCTTAATCAATGATCCCCTCTCCAAATGCCTTCTTGGTTCCCTGCGCTGTCTCCCACATTTTTTATTATCATTTCTACATTTAATTTGGCTTGCTTGACCACAGAAGGAACGGCTTTTTGTGGCAGCCCTTACATTTCCTTACTCAATTAGTTTTCTGTTTAACATTGGCTAATCTTAGATTTTACATTTAACTTTAATTTTAGTTACTGATGTGTCTGTTTTTATGGTTTAGGTTCTGGATTTAGGTGCAGGCTGATCCTGGTTCCTCCCTTTCCAGACCTCCCTAACATCTCTACATTGAAGTTTTTTCTCCTTACATCCCACGATGGTGCTTATGTTCAATTGAACACCCAGGATGTCATTGATATTGAATATTGATTCTATTTAAAACACATCCAAGGTAAAACCAATTAAATATTCTGTATATATATGATTTCCGGATTGAGAACAATCAATCAGATTTTTCATACAAATATAATTATTTTTGTCCTGTTGTTCCAATTAGGACATTATAAATTTTGACCATATAAGTATTACCTCTGCAAGTTAATCGGTGACTCAGGAACTCAATGAGAGAGGACTATTCTATGGATGAATTTTTTCATTGCTTGGTGATCTTCAGCCTCATTTTGTAATTTCTTGTTACAAAATTTATGTCTAGGTGAGGTTTAGAATTTTTGTTTTTCTTTTAGTTTTGTGTTATTTTTTCTGCAGTTCTAACATTTAATTCAACCTGAACAACATCCAGCAACATACCAGTACAGATTCATATATGCTCTATGTAATGTCTTATATACCGTATTTATCGGCGTATAACACGCGCCGGCGTATAACACGCACCCACAGTTTAGGAGGGAATTTTAAGGAAAAAAACTTTTAGGAGGAAAGTTTAAGGAAAAAAACTTACATTTAAATGCCCATCAATGCAGCCTCATCAGTGTCCATCTGTAGTGTTGTCCCCCATTGCAGCCTTGTCCCCATTGCAGCCTTGTCCCCCATTGCAGCCTTGTCCCCCATTGCAGCCTTGTCCCCATTGCAGCCTTGTCCCCCATTGCAGCCTTGTCAGTGTCCCTCTGTAGCCTGTGTCGTTTGCATCATCTTTGAAAATGGCGCCGCCGTTCTCGGCCACCTTCGGCCATTCTCGGCGGCTCTCGCCCGCCTTCGGCCATTCTCGGCGGCTCTCGGCTGCTTTCGGCCATTCTCGGCGGCTCTCGGCCGCTCTCGGCTTTTGGCAGCTCCCGCGGGACTGCGAGAGGCGCCGAGAATGGCCGAAGGCGGCCGAGAACGGCGGCGCCATTTTCAAAGCCGCCGAGAAGAGCCAAAAGCCGCTGAGAGCGGCCAAAGAGCTCACAATCGGCGTATAACACGCACCCACGATTTTCCCCTGATTTTCAGGGGAAAAAAGTGCTTGTTATACGCCGATAAATACGGTACTTCAAATTTGACATATGAGCTCTACCTATTATTAATAACTGTTTTAATTATGATCTCACATTGTACTGATTATTTTTCTTTTCTATGCAAATTCCAGTTTTTACTAACGGTACCACACATCTCCTGAAGAAGCTCCACAGAGCGAAACATGTTGAGAAAACAAGTGGTATCTGTAATATAAATTGTTGTTACATTTTTTTTTATAAATTCACCTTTTTGAAAAATACTGTACTATATGTGGCCTTTATCAGGCTCCTTTTAAATTAATTTGTAATAAAATTTCTCTTTTACCCTAAGGTGGTTTCAATATATATATGCCTAAAGCCCCTTCTTTCTTATGTATGGGATGTGGTGTCTTAAATATTGGTCTTTCTTGTTTCCATCTTTCATCATATGGTTTTAACGTTAGATCTCACATAATTTCAGAGATATTCCACATCAAAATAGAGATATTAGGTGGTACATATGGACGGGTTAGCCCCCCCTTATCAAATTTCCTATCCAAAAATCATTCAGGATAATAGATATTCGTTAGATCCGGTAAGATCAAGTGGTTTTAACGTTAGATCTCACATAATTTCAGAGATATTCCTCATTGAAATAGAGATATTAGGTGGTACGTAAGGACGGTTAGCCCCACCACATGCAATTTTCTGGCCAAAATTCATTCAGCCTAATAGATATTCATTAGATCCGGTAAGATCAAGTGATTTTAATGTTAGATCTCACATAATTTCAGAGATATTCCACATAAAAATAGAGATATTAGATGGGACAGAAGGTACATCCATCTTCAACCGTCTCTGGATGGTCTCTGGAACCGTCTTTGGATGGTTTTTCAGTGGGTGCCTGTAGTCTCTCCTCAGACCTCCGTTCACCTCCCTGCCTCATGGTGATCTTTCCTCAGACCAACAAGCTTAAGTCTTTAGCTAGCCCCCTGTAGAAATCAATGGGGCTGTATTGTGATGAGACTTCAAGTCCCGTGGTCCTCTGCTGCTGCTTGATTTGCTCCCTCTCCCTGCCAATAGGGACACAGGAAGAGGAGAGGGAGGGGGAGAATTCCCCCACAGGGACTGAAAGGCGTGCTCTCCCTCAGTGAGTGCCTGTGTCAGTGTCTATTCAGTCCAGCGGTCGCTGAAGGGAATGGCGGGAGGTGCGGGAAAACAGGTGATAGAGTAGCCCCCGCTACACACTCCCTCCACCAAAGAACCTTTGGTCCGCCAAAGGAGGTAAAGAGTCTATGACCTGTTACATGCTTTTGATATACACACGAAAAAAAAAAACACATGCACAGGAAACCATACAATTTGCATCTGCATAAAACCCTGGCAGAGGAACATCCCATCAATTAGCATAGGAGGGGAGGTTGTCCTGCCTAGAGGCCACCTTAACTGGAATGGCCCAGTTAGATGTGCCAGGGGGTGAGTGTCAGAAACCAAGAAATCAGGCCGAGACAGAAGTACAGTAAATTACACTTGAACAAACGTAGTCAAAACATAGCCAAAGTTCAGTAACCGGAACGGATAGTCAGCCAAGCAAGAAGTCAGGGCTCAATGTAGTGGAACAGCAAGCAGGATCTGGAGCCAGAAGGGATGTCAGCAAAGCAAGTCTTGAACGGGATCGTAGGAGATTGTTTCTGTGATGTTGACCAAGGCGAATGCAGAGATCCTCTGGACTGGACATCTTAAGTAGGCAGGACTGACAAGCAGGATATCATCAACAGCTGAGTAACTGTGGAGAGATAGGAGCTGGCAATTAGCCGACAGCTGAGCGGCCAGCTCAGAGAAGGAAGGGCTGAGCCCAGCCCTGACAGTGCGTTGGGATTGTCCACCACCAAATCTGTGGTGGAAGGGTCAGTTACTTCAAGAGTCCTTTTTACAATGAGAACGACTTCCTCAGAGCTTTCACCCAAGGTATAATATGTTAGTCTTTAGGGCGGGTGAATAACCCTTTGCTCTCGCTGTTCTTTAGGTTCTGGGGTTACAGGCACACTGGTCTCTTCTTCTTCCTGCATATCAGCTTCAGCTTCCTCAATGAAGGATGGAAAGTCTTAAGGGTCTGTTGTCAGCAGGGGAGATTGAGGGTCTTCCAACTCTTCAAAAGGTGGACTTTGAGGTACAAACTCAGGAGCCTCTGGCCTGAGAGTCACCTCAGTCACCTTGGGAGGAGAAGAAAAGGGGGGGGGGGTGGCAGGCCCTTTCATTTGAGATGGCCACAGACAATCTCTCTCTTCATCCTTGCTGTTTTCATCTTCAGCAAGGGGTACAGAGTGAGATCTAGTCACTGGTTGGGATCTATGAGAGGCCGTGGGTGTAGACTGTAAATCTGGCTGTGGTGGTACATGAACTGCATCTGACAGAGGCAACAGATAATTGCGATGCCAAGTCTTCAGCGTGCATGTGCTTCCCTCTGGCCGGATTTGATATACTGGTTGTCCTGGCAGATGCTTGCAAACGACATAGGGCTGCAACTTCCAGTGGTCAGCCAACTTGTGCTTTCCAGGGACAACCCAGGTTTCTCAGCAGTACCTTCTCATCTGGCTATAGGTCCTGCACTCGTACCCTGAGGTCAAAGTTTATTTTGTCTCTCTGTCCTCGGGCATATGAGGCAGCTTGAGCCTTATCATAGGCAATTTTCAGACTTCTCTGCAGGCGATCCATATACCCTCTGTGGGATATTGCTTAGGTATGGTTGAGGGATGTGCTGAAGGCCAAGTCTACTGGCAGCCGAGCCTGCGGTCTGAACATCAAACCATAGGGAGAGTAACCTGTGGCATCATTGGCGTTGCTGTTATAAGCATGCACAATAGCCACTTTATGCTTGCTCCAGTCCTGCTTTTGTTCTGAACTTAGAGTTCCGAGCATATCCAGGAGGGTTCGGTTGAATCTCTCTGGTTGAGGATCTCCTTGAGGATGATACGGGGTGGTTTTAGACTTCCTGATGCCCAACAGGTCTAAAAGTCTCTTGATGAGTCTACTCTCGAAATCTCTCCCTTGATCAGAGTGGATGCATTGGGACAGACCATAGTGCACAAAGAATTTCTCAGCGAAGATCTTGGCCACCATGGATGCTTGTTGGTCCCTCGTGGAAAACGCCTGGGCATACTGAGGGGAATGGTCAGTCACTACCAGAATATTTCCCTGCATGCTCAGATCAGGCTCCAAGCACAGAATGTCAATGCACACCAGCTCCATGGGTCCCTGACTCTGAAGATGGCCCATTGGGGCAGCTCGGTGAGGCAAAGTCTTCCTTTGGATACATCTGATGAAGGAGTGGCAATGGCCCTCAACTTCAGCCTGCATGCAGGGCCAGTAGAACCGGTCCCTCACCAGGTGAAAAGTCCTCTTGGGCCCTAGGTGGCCACGGTTGTCGTGTAGGGCAGTTAATACTGTCTCCCTATGTTTTTCAGGTAGGAAAAGCTCCCATTTTTCTTCAGAATCGTCAGGGGGCCCCTTCAGTAGACCAACCCTCCGTGCATCTGAAACCAATCCCACTCTTGGTGCAGCAGATGGGTTTCCTTCGCGTAGTCAGTGAGGAGCAAGTCAGGGCGTTGGCTCTCCAAGGCCTTCAATGCCAAGCTACAGGAAGGGTCCTCCAACTGGTCCCTCCGCAGGTCTTTCTTTGACAGCTTGGGCAGACCTTCATCCCCGACTTGGGTGACATTGCAATAACATCTGGGGACACCAGCAGCTGACACTCCAACCTCTTCGGTCCTGGATCGTACTCCAGGTTGATGTTCTGCTCCTTGACATAAGGCTCGTACCCCTTCAGGTGTCAGCTGGGCCTATTCTTCTGGAGGGTCTCTGGAACAATCTGGCCTTCTTGAAAAAGCATCCGCGTCTTGATTCCCGACCCCGGTCGATACTTCAGGCTGAAAAACAACCCTGATAGACCCATGGCGTCTAACTTGGTGGTAGTGAGGATGTAGGTGAGAGGATTGTTGTTGGTCTTGATCATGAACTCCGCTCCATACAGGTAATCCCTCAGCTTATCCACCACTGCCCACTTCAAGGCCAGGAACTCAAGTTTGTGCATGGGGTAGTTCTCGGCGGGGGCCAAGTTCCGACTCACGTAGGCAACAGGTCGTAGATGGCCGTCATGCTCTTGATATAGCACCCCACCCAACCCATCTCGACTGGCATCAAAGTGTAGCTTGTATGGCTTGGTTGGATCTGCATAGGCCACGACTGGAGCGGTTGTTAGGCTTCACTTCAGCTGCCTAAAAACTCTTCACACTTGGGAGTCCATTGTTCCTGAATGGACTCTCTGGGTTTTCTGGGCCCTCCAGCTGGTCTGACAGGCTTCGCCAGATCAGGGTCAGCATCTTAGCGAATCCCTTGACAAATCCCCTGTAATAAGAGCAGAATCCCAGAAATGACCTAAGCTCAGTCACGTTGGTAGGCCTCAGCTAGGAAGTGACAGCTTCCAGCTTCTGGAGGTCGGTGGCCATTTCGTCAGCAGACACAATGTGGCCAAGATAGTTGACTGAGGGTTAAAAAAACTGGCACTTTTCCAGAGACAGCTTCAACCCCCTCATCATGGAGTCTCTTCAGGACCTTCTGCAGACGCTCTTTGTGCTCTTCCAGGGTCTTGCCGAAAACAATGATGTCGTCTAAGTACACCAACACCTCGATCAGTTTCGTGTCACCCACGGTCTTCTCATTTGCCTTTGGAAGGTGGCTGGGGCACCAGACAGGCCTTGATGCATATGGTCAAATCCAAAGATCCCCTCCGGGGTAATGAAAATGGTCTTCTCCTGATTCTCAGGGTGCATGGGGATTTGGTAATACCCACTCTTCAAATCCAGCATGCTGAACCACTTCTCTCCTGACAGGCTCTGCAAGGCATCTTCTATCCTTGGGGTGGTATATTGGTCGGAATGGTCCTTCGGTTTAGTGTCCGGTAGTCAATGCACAGCCTCAGTGACCCATTCTTCTTCCGTACCACCACTATTGGGGAAGCGCATAGACTCTGGGACTCTCGGATGATACCTGCCCTCTTCAACTCTGCCAGTTGTTCACGCAGATCCTCCAAGTGCCCTAAAGGAATCCATCAAACTCTTTCCCTGAATGGCTTATGCACTCGAAGAGATGGATCTGGTATTGGGCACTTTTTGCACACCCCACATCAAATTCACTCTTGGAGAATGCAGCCTGCCATCTCAGGAGCTGAGTCTTGGCCCTTACTTTTCATTCAGGCAAAAGGGGAGTATTCTTCGATCGAACTCCTCCACAAAGATCCCATCCTTTGCTCCCCCCACCAAATCAGACTGGGGTGGCCAGATTCACTTGTCCCAGCAACATCTGAGCCGGCATCTTTACTGGCTAGGCTGTTATGTTGTGGACACTAACCAAGATCTTCCCGTGACTTCTTTGCAACCCTTTGGTTGAAACCACCTCAGGAATTATCTCCACTCCCATGTCTTCTCTCTGTATGTCTGATTCAAGGACAATGAAAGGGCCTGATTGCTTCCAATTTAGCTTGACAGATGCTCGTAAATAGGCCACTTTACCAGGCTGTAACACCTCTCACACTGGCCCAAGCACCAGACCTTTCCTACTCCTTCAGCTGGAGCCTTCTCTTTTTGTACCAGGTGCTGGTAGGCATGTCTCAGCATGGGGTGCACACTTGTAGTTGAAGTGTGCAGCTCCCAAACATAAGGTGTCAACAGCCTTCTGACAAGATCAGTATTGGTCCCTATGATGAGAGAACTCTTACTGGGCCCTGGTGGGTCGAGGACAGACCACTGCCTGAGTGTCAAAAGTGTCGGCTTTCCCAGCCATGAAGGGATCGAAGGTCAGCTTGACCGGATGATAGCCATCACAGGGGAAGTTCTGAGTCACAATGCCCCATATCTGCAGCTCTTCCAACTTCTGCAAAGGCAGGTGCTTGAGGTGCCTGTCATAGAAGTCTCTGTAGAGAAGGGTCACTTAAGCTCCAGTATCCAGAAGGGCCTTGGAGTAGACTCCCTTTACTTGGATGGGAACAACAGGAGAAGGTCCCACCAGCTTGTCAGGGAGCATAGAGGAAGTGGTGGCCCTGGCCTGTTCGGTGGTTTGTATCCACGCTCCTGTTTGCGGAGATTCTGATCGGGCTTAAGTCTGCGCTAAGTTCTGGGAGTCTGGTGTGCATTGACTCTCCAACACCAGGCAGCATGTGTCAAAGGAAACGGGACACTGGGTTGCTTGGAGGCAACAACGGGGGGGCCCTCTACAAGGGTTTGGACTTTCGCTGCTGTCTTTGTGTCATTGGTTTTGAGCCAGCTACCATAGATGGGCACCTGATTGGCTCCTTCACCAGAACCCTCCGAAGTTTCCCTCTGGCTTCTGGCACTGTGCTTCAGGCTTCACTGGGCTTGGACACACCTGTCGATTAATGTCCCACATAATTTCAGCATACCTCGGTATGCTCAATGGCACTCCTCACTGGTACACATGAAAATGCTCATTATCGGCTCTGATATAGACACTAGTATGGATATCCGTACATCGCTACCAAATATCCATAATATCCCTGTAATTATAGATAATCAAACATTAAAATCACTTGTTCTTACTGGATCCAATGAATATCAATTAGCCGGGGTGATTTTTTGGCCAGAAAATTTGATAAGAGGGGGTCAGCCCCCCTCATTAATCACTTAATAAGTCTCTAATTATGTGAGATCTAATCTCATCCTTATGTACCACCACCTAATATCTCTAACGTTAAACCACTTGATCTTACCAGATCTAAGGAATATCTATTAGCCTAGATGATTTTTGGCCAGAAAATTGCATGTGGGGGAACATCCCGTCCTTATGTACCACCTAATATCTCTATTTTTATGTGGAATATCTCTAAAATTATGTGAGATCTAACATTAAAATCACTTGATCTTACTGGATCTAATGAATACCGTATTTATCGGCGTATAACACGCACTTTTTTCCCCTTAAAATCAGGGGAAAGTCGCAGGTGCGTGTTATACGCCGATCCCCGCCGATCCCGAGCTGTCCAAATTTCAAAATCGCGGACCGCGATTTTGAAGCCCTGGAAGCAGGGACAGGGGATCCCAGGCTGCACTGGGGCAAGGCTGCACTGGGGCAAGGCTGCACTGACAAGGCTGCACTGGGGAAGGCTGCACTGACAAGGCTGCACTGGGGAAGGCTGCACTGACAAGGCTGCACTGGGGAAGGCTGCACTGACAAGGCTGCACTGACAAGGCTGCAATGATGGGCATTTAAATGTAAGTTTTTTTCCCCTTCAACTTCCCTCCTAAAAGTTTTTTTTCCTTAAAATTCCCTCCTAAATTGGGGTGCGTGTTATACGCCGGTGCGTGTTATACGCCGATAAATACGGTATCTATTAGGCTGAATGATTTTTGGCCAGAAAATTGCATGTGGGGGGCCAACCTGTCCTTATGTACCACCTAATAAATCTATTTTTATGTTGAATATCTCTGAAATTATGTGAGATCTAGCGTTAAAACCAATTGATCTTACGGGATCTAACGAATATCTACTAGCCTGAATGATTTTTGGTCAGAAAATTGCATATGGAGGGGGGGGTAACCCGTCCTTATGTACCACCTAATATCTCTATTTTGATGTGGAATATCTCTGAAATGATGTGAGACCTAACGTTAAAACCACTTGATCTTACCGGATCTAATGAATATCTATTAGCCTGAATGATTTTTGGGCAGAAAATTTGATAAGGGTGGGCTAACCCATCCATATGTACCACCTAATATCTCTATTTTGATGTGGAATATCTCTGAAATTATGTGAGATCTAACGTTAAAACCACTTGATCTTACCGGATCTAATGAATATCTATTAGCCTGATTGATTTTTGGCTAGAAAATTTGAAAGGGGGGCTAACCCGTCCATATGTAAAACCTAATATCTCTATTTTGATGTGAAATATCTCTGAAATTATGTGAGATCTAACGGTAAAACAGAGTTGCCAACCCTCCGAAGCAAAATTTACTGGCAGGATACCAAAATTTACAAATGGCACCAATTTTTTACTGGCAAATAATCATGCAATTTACTGGCAGCCACATTTATTTACTGGCACTGCAAAAAGTACCTAAAATTGCAGTTTTCAGTGCTAAACGGTGCAAATATCAATATTTAAACTATAAAAATATATCTAGTGCTATTAACAACGTGTTAAAGTTAAACAAAAGTAAAAAAAACATATTTCTGCATTGACATGAAGGTCAGGGTACTATAACCCAGTCAGCACAGAGTTCCCCCTTACATCAGTGTGCAGGATTCCCCCTTTCAGTGAAACAAAACTCTCTTATGTAAAGGGGAACGCTGCAAATCATGATCTAAGGTGGAACTCTGATGTAGAGGGGGGGCTCTGGTGACCAGAAACCACCTTATATCAGAGTCCACTGTGTTCCTTTTACATCAGAGTTCCCAATTACATCAGGGTCCGCAGATTGAGTTCCCCCTTGCACTGTAAGGGGGAATGCCAGGAACTCTGATGTGGGGGCACTCTGGTGACCAGAGACCACCTTCCGTAGAGTGAATACACTAAGGTAAGGGGAGTTACTAATATAAGGGGAAACCTTTATATCAGTGCCCCCTTACATTATTGTATTCACTCCCCCCTTACATCAGTGACCCCCCCTCAGACTGGCCTGGCGGAGCTATCACTGACCCCCTCTCAGTTGCACCATGCAGGGCTCAGTCAAAAGGCTCCAGCTTGGTGGCTCTGGGTTTTATCCTACAGGAGACGGTCAGAGGCTGCAGACAGGATACAGGAGACGGTCAGAGACTGCGGATATTCTACAGGGGACGGTCAGAGACTGCGGATATACTACAGGAGACGGTCAGAGACTGCGGATATACTACAGGAGACGGTCAGAGACTGTGGATATACTACAGGAGACGGTCAGAGACTGCGGATATACTACAGGAGACGGTCAGAGACTCCGGATATACTACAGGAGACGGTCAGAGACTGTGGATATGCTACAGGAGACGGTCAGAGACTGCGGATATACTACAGGAGATGGTCAGAGACTGCGGATATACTACAGGAGACGGTCAGAGACTGCGGATATACTGCAGGAGACGGTCAGAGACTGCGGATATTGTGCAGGAGATGGTCAGGGACTGCGGATATACTACAGGAGATGGTCAGAGGCTGCAGATATACTACAGGAGACCAAATGTGCTCACTACTACTTATTCAGATAAAAATATATGAATAAACACCTCAAGACCATCAAGTACAATACATACTCAATTATATTATGACCAAACAGTACACACACACTATACAGACACAATATACAGCAGCACTTTTCATCAGAAAATCATCTAAATCATATTGTTGCTGCCTCCCCTCCTGACATGCTTGGATTTGTAGTGCCCCAGACACGAGGTGGTAACTCTGGAGAGGACTGAAGAGGCTGTACCTGGACTGGACTTGGTGAGCACTGCAGGTAATAGTTAGAGATTGGGGGAGATCTCAGAAAACTTCCTCCCTAGTCAGTTTAGAAACAAAGCAGATCTGGCACAAAAAACAATCTTCTGTACACAACAAGCCTGCTACACAGCCCATTCTCTACCCCCTCATCCTGCCCACTAAGACCACAAGGCAATGAGAGGCATTTAGCTAATCAGTAGCTTACCCTCCTCTGCTAAGCCGAAGACACTACAGTCCGCCCTGCTCCACTGCAGGCTGACTCCACTCCCCCCCCCCCCCCCAGCATCTCCTGTGCAGAAATCGAATAAGGCGCGCTCTGGAAGGAAGGGGGGAGGGTACAAGACACACAAGTAAGCAGGCGCAGCAGTGAGCAGTGTCAGAAAGATCATCGGGAATGATCGGAGACTCTCGGCATGCTTCGGAACTGCACATGCGCAGTTCCAAGCCGGGACCGTCATATTTTTACTGGCAAGATTTTTTTTTCATGGACTTTCACGGACATAAAAAAATAGCCCTGTTTTTACGGACTGCCCGTAAAAACACGGACAGTTGGCAACACTGCGTTAAAACCACTTGATCTTACAGGATCTAACGGATATCTATGAGCCTGAATGATTTTTGGCCAGAAAATTTGATAAGGGGGGGCCATCTCCCCTCATTAATCACTTAATAAGTCTCTAATTCTGTGAGATCTAACGTTAAAACCACTTGATCTTACCGGATCTAAGAAATAGCTTCCAAAATAGCTAACTGTTTGGTCAATTTTTTAATAAGGGGGGGCTGATGACGGGTTAGCCCCCCCCAGCAAATAACTGTTAATATTGCTTCTTCTGTGTGAGATCTAATGCAAACAATAGTTGATCTAACCTGATCTAACAAACTGCATTAGATTTTTTCAAAAATTTTGATATGGGGGGCTAACCCAGCAGAGGTGTATTAGTCTGTTGGCAGGCTTTACATCTCCTGCAGGCATAAAAGCCATTCCTATCCCTAAACATGTTTGGTTTTTGTGGAGGATCCAGGACTTTTTTTAACAATCCTGTCTCCAAAAGATGACGTTTTTCTATAAATGAACATTGGTTCTTTTGGTAATACATTCTTCAAAATTTTGTCCATACTAAGAATCTCCCAGTGTTTTTAATTATCTCTTCTACTTCCCTAAATTGGGAATGAAAATCGCTGATGAACCCCCATTCTTGTCTGGAGTCATTAGTTTTCTCTTTATCTTCTAAACACATTGCCTGTAAAAGGTGTCCCACTTGTATCGTTGAATCCAAGATATCTGCTTGGTAGCCTTTCTCCATAAACCTATTTTTTTAAATCCCTGATTGAACATGAAAATCAGAGTACAGTACGTGACGTTATTTGGATTAATATTGTACTGTGTGATGATGGTGACTGCAGTTGGAACATGCAGGCTTGATTGTCATTGCGTGTCTATTGCAGCCATCCTTCACACCGTGTACGAATTTAGTATCATTTTGTTGTTTGTCTCTTGGTATATCTAGTTAGAATGTATTAATAGGCTCACACAGTGAGAGTTTGATCGTTCTGTGGTGGTAACCATGGGTGTTCGATTATTTGGGGTTAACACACAACTTTGGGAGGTTATAAATTAGCAAGTTCTGCTGTGTGGGTCACGCCTATTGATAAAGACGGATTCACAAAACTCGTCTAGTTGTACCACATGGCTTGCTACACAGGTCATCGGCTCCGGTATCTCCCCGGGAACCACCACTGGCGATTACAGCTCTCTAACGGGTGGTGAGATTAACAGAACCGAATGTACCATGCTACCATTTTATTGGATGCTTTTTCTAAATATTTGTTTGTAAGTTTAATGTATTAAGGGAAGGGGGTCTTTTAAGAAAATTAAAGCTTTACAGTTTTACACTATAAGGCTTCCCTCTCCCTTTCTTTGCCCGAGTATCATGAAAAACGTTCAGCTCATCGGATCCTGGTGAATCAGAGGACGTAGATGTCTGGTTTCATTTTGACCAATCGTTTTCTGAGGGTCGGACGGATGTTCGTTTGGCAGTGATCTCAGCTACCTCACATACCTAAAGAGGCTTTTATTGATCTTCAATCCGGTGAGTGCAATTCTTATAGGGAGTATAAGCAATGGATGTGGTAATGTTTGAATGTTCAAAACGGCAAATGAATCATTTATGAACTGCTACATGCAAAGCTTTGTGTTGAACTTCGGTCCCATTTGGATTTACAGACTACCTTTTTTTATATATATACCTTTTTCATGTAACAATTTAAATTTTTTAGTGCTGCTGAAGTTTGAAGGACTATTTTTATTTTAATTTTAGTTTTGATTGTTTCCTCTTAGAAATGTTGGTTTATATTATAGCAGCTGCTTTATCACTACATAGTATATTTTTTTCCTAAAGCGCCAGATAAGTGATCTCTTGAGAACTTCTGTGTTGTTTGCATATGGAAATGTTCCAAGCTTTCTGAGTTTTTCTGAGATTGTTTGAGAAGATAACTTCCATCTTCTTTTCTCTTTATTTGGATTCCCAGATAGTAGCTAATGTTCCCAAGTTCTTTGATTTCAACATTTTCTTTCGACTTGTGAACTATCTGATTATAATCCCCTTCTTGTTCAAAACAGGTTACAATATCATCGATAGGAATGTTCAGAACACCCCCCGGTTTGGTTTGCACCAGAACATGCGAACAGGAAAACATTTGTGCGAACATGTGAACCCTATTAAAGTCTATGGGACACGAACATGAACAATCAAAAGGGCTAATTTTAAAGGCTTATATGCAAGTTATTGCCATAAAAAGTGTGTGGGGACCCGGGTATTGCCCAAGGGGACATGTAGCAATGCAAGAAAAAGGTTTTTAAAACAACCGTTTTTTCAGGAGCAGTGATTTTAATAATGCTTAAAGTGAAACAATAAAAATGAAATATTCCTTTAAATATCATGCCTGGGGGGGTCCCCTTAGTCTGCCTTTAAAGTGGCGCATTGGTGTCATGTGTTTTACTGCGCCACAGCAAATTACATTTCTAAAGGAAAAAATGTAATTTAAAATTGCTTGTGGCTGTAATGTATTGCCGGCTCCCGGCAATATAGATAAAAATATATGAAAGAATCGGCGTGAGTCCCCCCCCCAGTGCATACTAGGCCCTTCGGGTCTGGTATGGATTTTAAAGGGAACTCCACGCCAAAATGTAAAAAAAAAATTGCCATGCCCCCCCCCCCCAAATCCATACCAGACCCTTATCAGAGCAGCCTGAAGGTCAGGATAGGGGGGTGAGCGACCCCCCCGAACCATACCATGCCACATGGAAAGGAAGTTCTCCTCTTCCTCCTGCTGTTCTGCCTCAAGTGCTCCAGAAGGAAGACTAGAGGGACAGTGTCACTGATGCATGCATTATCACTGCTCACCATCCTTGTGGCCTCCTCAAATGGTGACAGGACAGTGCATGCATCCTTAATCAGTAGCCAATGTCGTGGCGAAAAGAAACCAAGCTCCCCTGAGCCTGTCCTGGTGCCATACTCACACATGTACTCGTTTATGGCCTTCTGCTGTGTGTGCAGCAGCTGCAGCATTGCCAATGTTGAATTCCACCTGGTGGGCATGTCACAAATGAGGCAGTTGGTGGGCAGGTTGAATTCCCTTTGAATGTCAGCCAGCCGAGCACTGACATTGTATAACCGCCGGAAATGGCCACAGACTTTTCTGGCCTGCCTCAGAAGTTCCTGTAAGCCTGGGTACCTGGTTAAGAAATGCTGCACCACCAAATTCAAGACAAGTGCTAAGCATGAAACATGGGTCAAGTGGTGCCATTGTCGCATACAACCATTCCTGGCTCAAGCTGCAGTGGCGTCAACCACCTCTAAGCCTGCCCCTGCAGAGCTGACAGAATCTCTGCCCCAGTGTGGCTCCTGTCCCCTAGGCAGACAAACTGAAGCATTGCATAGCATCTTTTAGCCTGACTGCTTGTGTAGGCCCTTGAACTGCTAGTTCAGAGGACAATTCTGCAGAAGATGCCATAGAGGAAGAAGAAGAGGAGGCGGTGGAGAAGAGTGGCCTTACGTGAAAAAAAAAATTTTGGAACCTGCCACTACAGTACAGCACATTCCATAAATTCTCGAAAGGGGGCAGAAGTCTACCAGCTGAAAAGGCAGCAGTTGCAGCGCTAGCAATTTGGCCAAGCTAGCATTTAGACACTAAGCATGTGGATGGCTGGGACAGTATTTTTTTTACGATTCAGCAACTGTGATAGCGAAATTTGCCTGTTGATATGAACTGGTGGTGTACTGCTAGCAGATTGGCTGCGAGTACTTGTGGCACCTATTGCTATACCTTCATTCCTTTCAGTGCAGGTTTTTGAGAGGACTGGAGGTGTAGTAGGGGTTGAGATCACAGATGAGGCGCAAGGAGCAGTCCGCTTTTTTTTATTATGTGGGTCTCTCAGGTGCTGTTGCCAACGGACTGCATGGCAGGTTGTCATATGTCTTGTCGAGCATGTGGTGCCCAAGCGGGTGCTGTTCTGGCCACGCTTGATCCGCTTCAGACATAGATTGCAAATAGCAATGGTGTGATCTACTGCACATGTGCTGAAAAAGCCCACACCAATTAAATTTTGGAAGTCAGCGGGGAGTCAGCAGTGCCCTGCACCTGTGGAGCTCTGTGGTGTGATGAAATAGGGTGGCTGCCCTTAAGCCGGCCCCTGGAGGACATCCTGCCTCGTTGGAGTTGTGCCTCACCCTTCTCACTTTCCTCCTCTCTTTTCTCAGGCACCCAAGTACAGTCGGTGACCTCATCATCCCCTCCCTCCTCGTCACTGGAGCAAACTTGGCAGTATGCTGCAGCTAGGGGAACATGACTGCTAGTTTCTTGTCCTTCTGTGGCACCCCCTCTCTCTAGGCTCACGTTACTCCCTTCCTCAAAATGGGAACCAACATTGGAGCCTTCAAATTGCTGCACATCCTCCATCAGCATGTAACCGACACAATGGTCGAATAATTCTGGTGTCTCCTCCGTGCATGATGGTGGGGCTACGGAAGGAGTAACTGTTGACAAGGAGCCGGTGGAATAGGCCGCTTCGGAAGCTGTGTTGGAAGGCAAACTAGTATGAGCCTGGGCGACAGAGAATGAGGAGGATGAGGATGGGTTAGTTATCCACTCCACCAACTCTTCTGCATGTTGTGGCTCAATAACATGGCCAGCAGCAGAAAAAAAGGACAAGTGTGACCCACCTGCAGAGGATGCACCATATCCGCCACCACCACTTTTCACTGTAGACACAGAGGCTGCTTGCCCCTTTTTAGTGGCTTGTGAGCGTCTGCCTCTCCTTGGTGGCGTTCCAGACATGGTGGGAATTTTTTTTTCACACCACACTACACTGTATTATATATTGTGTACATCACCTGAAGTGTATTTGAAACTGTACACACTGTATTATATGCCGTGTATACTGCCTGCACTGTATTATGTACTGTACACTGCCGAATGCACTGTATATATAATCTACACTGAATGCAGAATATATATATATCTAGATATAGATATATATACTAGACTGTGTGTGTATATATATATATATATATATATATATATATATATACACACTGTACACCGCCGAATGCACTGTATATATAGTCTACACTGAATGCAGAGAATATATATTGTAGCAGAGCGTCCCAGAGAGAGCCGGGAAAAGTCCTGTTCAGAGTTTATACGTCTCCCAGGCTCCTCTCATACACTTTCAGGGATCGCTGATTCACAATCCAGTTCGGATCTTGGTCCTCTCCCCCAGGCCAATTTTAACTCACCTGTGACAGACAGCCTTCGCTCTCTGCCTGGGAAACACAGACAACACTGGACTGTGAGAGCAAAGCTGTTAAGCTGTATCTGTGGAAGTAATTAGGGCCTGTATATATTGTGTAGTTAGTGCCGAGACATGGCTAGGTTTTTTGTTTGGCTATTTTTGTTTTGCTTGTTTTTTGTGAAACACTGTACAGCACCTGTATATATCACCAATAAACACTGCGCTGTTTGTCACTACCTCACTGGATTGTGCCTAAAAGACTGCTTATCCCAGGGAGCTCTGTACCGCCTATCTGTCCCCAAGGTTACATATAGTGGAGGCTGCGACCAGCTGTAGTAAGTTACTACTTAAAAGGCCAGTACCTAGAGTGACTAAACATGGAGGAAATCCTAAAAGAATTGGTGTTATCCAATGCTGCACAGAAGCCAACGCTATTACACAGGAGCAAACCAAGGCGCTGTGCCAACAGATGGTGCTGTAAAGGAGCAATTGCAGAGGCTGTTTGAACAGCTAGCCACTGCTGCAAAAGTGGATAGGAAAACCATGACAGAGGTTGTGGAGACGCTAGCACAGTGGTCACCTGCTAAAATTGATGATGTTGGAGACAAGCCCTCAGCCATCCATGTGGGTCGCTTTCTTTCTAAGATGACTGCAGATGATGATCCAGAGGCCTTTCTGCTAACGTTTGAATGGACCGTTGAGAGGGAAGGTTGGCCTAATACCCAGTGGGCATTACTTTCTGGAGAATCGCATAAGGCCTACTATGATCTGGAGTTGACAGAAGCGGGAGACTATGAGAAGGTCAAGCAGGAACTCCTGGCACGACTCGGTGTCACCTTAGCCGTTCGAGCACAGCGGGTCCACAGCTGTTTCTTCATCCAAGATTGCAGATGTTTGATCTAATCCACCTGGTGCGCAAATGGCTACAGCCGGAGTCTATGTCTGCACCACCAAATAGTGGAGCGTGTGGTCATGGACGATTCCTGAGGTCACTGCCAATTCCCCTGCAGAAGTGGATGAGTCAAGGAGACCCTAACCTGGCGGAGCTCGTTGAAAGATACTTTGCTGCAGAGAGCCTGGTAACCACCCCTACAGCTGCACGGACTTTCTATCCAAAGCCACAGTCTCCCCAGACAACCAGTAAGACTGTTCCAGGGGAAGTGGGTGGTAAGCATGGCAAGGAGATGGGGGGGGGATTCTTGGTGCCAGGACTGAAGTTTGGTGTCCCAAACAAGGGAAGCCACTGCCTGTCAGAAAATCAAACTGGGGCAACATCAGGTGTTTTCTTGCCAGGAACTGGGACATGTTTCAGCAAACTGTCCATTGACAGATGAACCCATGCAGTGTGATGTATCCCTTAGAAGGTAGTCTATGTTTGCCGCTGTTTCATGTGCTGCAGCGCCAAATGAAGGAAAACACATGTGCCAAATGACTGTTAATAATAAGCCTATTATGGCCTTGCTGGACTCTGGAAGTCTAGTGTCTTTGGTTAAAGCTGAGATGGTTGAATCTGTGAATTTGCATGAAAAACAAGTTGCTGTGATCTGTGTACATGGGGATACCCGGGAGTATCCTATAGCCACTGTTCACTTTAAAACTGACTTAGGTACAGTGACCCATCCAGTTGAACTTGTGCCCCACTTAGTGCACAAGGCCATCATTGGTAGGGCTTCCCTAAGTTTTGGGAACTGTGGGATCGTCCAGACTCGGTCACAGTAACTTACTCAGTGGCAGAGCCAGAACTCTTGGCCAGCACCAACAATGCGGGTTCAGGAGACTCCTCTCAGGGTTCCCTGAGTTTTCCTTTCTCAGTTAAGACAGGAGAACTGGAGGAGCCTGAGGAAGTCCCCACAACCAGTGACGGTGGACAGCCGTCTGCTGACTCTGAAGCTACGTTAGAGTTTGCTGACCTTAATGTGCACAAGGAAAACTTTGGTACCGAGCAGAGAAAAGACCCTACTCTTGCCAGGGCCTGGGAAAATGTAATAATGATTAACGGTGTATCTGTCGAACCAGGGGACAGGCCTTGTTTTCCTTGTTTTTCAGCAACAATGAGGATTTACTATATCGTGTCTATAAAAAGAATGATGAAATTGTTGAACAGTTGGTGGTCCCTAAGCCATACAGATGGGTGGTGTTGGAACTTGCCCATGGGCACTTGCTAGGAGGTCATTTAGGGGTTGAGAAAACCACTGAAAGGGTGTTACACAGGTTTTACTGGCCCGGGATACAGAAAGGTATTGAGAATTATTGTCAGTCATGTCCTGTGTGTCAGATGTCAGCCCCACTACCTCACTTCCGAAGTCCTTTAGTGCCCTTACCCATTATTGAAGTGTCCTTTGAGAGGATTGCCTTGGACCTTGTCGGTCCACTCCCCAAGTCTGCCCGGGGTCATCAGCATATCCTGGTAATCATGGATTATGCTACCCGTTACCCCCCCCCCCCCCGTGGCAGTTCCCTTACGCACCGCATCTGCTAAGAACATTGCCAAAGAGCTGTTCATGGTGTTCAGTCATGTTGGGATCCCTAAGGAGGTCCTTACAGACCAGGCACCCCATTTATGTCACGAATAACTATGGAGCTGTGCAAGTGATTTAAGGTGACGCAGTTGCAAACCTCTGTGTACCACCCTCAAACTGGGACTTCCTGATTCCATACTTGATGTTTGCCATCAGGGAGGTTCCCCAGTCCTCTACAGGGTACTTCCCATTTGAGTTGCTTTATGGGAGACACCCTCAGGAACTCTTAGACATAGCCAAGGAAACTTGGGAGGGGGAGCAGACACCCCACACAAGTGTCATTGAGCATATCGCCTCAAATGCAGGACAGGATTGCAGCAATCATGCCTATGGTAAAAGAACATTTACTGCAGGCCTAAGCAGCCCAACAGAGAATATACAACAGGGGGCTCAACTCTGTTTTCTCACCTGGTGACAGGGTCCTGGTGTTGGTTCCCACTGTTGAAAGCAAGTTTCATGGTTATGCAATAGAATTTTCTCGGTCAGCTTACCTGTCTCCATGTGTTCATCTCTAAAGACCAGCTGCCTCTCACCTGATTGGTTTTATAACCTCTCCTCTAAGCATGGCCCCACCCCAGGCCCTATCAGGGAACCCTATATTAACCTGTGCACTGCAAGCCAGCAGTGCTGATCAACCATTGTGTGTTAGCTTTCGTGTGTACTTGCTGTGTTTCCTACGTCTGATTCCAGTTACCGACTTTGGCCTGTTCTTAACTATTCCTGTCTGCTCGTGACCCTGACCTTTGGCCTGTCCCCGACCATCCCTGTTTGCCTGTGACCCAGAACCTTGGCGTGAACTCTGTTGTCCTTGTCTGCTTGTGGCCCCGACCTTGGCTTGTCCCTTGCTTTCCTGGTTGTTCCAGCCTGCTGCCTCCTTCCTCTTCTCCTGTAGTCTACCGTGAGCGTGAGCTGTGAGACCCTGGGGGCCGCGATCTGGAGCCAGACTACAGCGCAGTCCATCCTCACCACTAGAGGCTCTGGTGAACACCTGCTGGCTCTTAGACTCCGCGCCCTGGGGAATCTATGCTCTAGCTCCCAGTGGGATCTGTGTCAGTGATCCAGTAGACCTGCTACCTGAACCTCCCAGGGTTCAATCCGCAGCAGTCAGTCCTAGGGTCCCCTACCTAGCAGTGCACTTCTGACTCCTACAGAGTGCATCTGTCACCTAGCCTCAAGGTGACCTGACAGTTTGATGTGCCACTACCCGCAGATGATCCGTTGCAGGGCTTAGGTCGCAGACTTGAAACCCAGGAATCGCATGAGACCCAAGTGATGCGATTCATTCAGGATTTGGCATCCCGTTTTGAACAGGTTCAGGCCTCATTAGGACCCCCGGTTCAACAACCTCAACCGCTATCTGCACCTATCGCACCGGTCGCAGCCATACATTCATTACAACTGCCAGCTCTGGCCCGTTTCTCTGGGGACTCCAAGGCTTGCAGGGGGTTCCTTAGCCAGTGCACGATTCATTTTGAACTTCAACCCCAAAACTTCCTGTCCGATCGGGCGAAAGTAGCCTATATTATATCCCTCCTGTCCGGCGAGGCGCTAGCTTGGGCTGCCCCTCTGTGGGAACTGAATGATCCAGTGGTTTCTAGCCTGTCTGATTTCTTGAAACTTTTTCGGAATATTTTCGAGGAATCGGGTCGTGTCTCCTCATCGGCTAGCACTCTTTTACATCTCCGCCAAGAGTCCGCTTCTGTGGGACAGTATGCTCTTCAGTTCCGTATCCTCACAGCTGAATTGAGCTGGAATAATGAGGCCCTAGTTGCAACCTTTTTACATGGCCTCTCTGAGTGAAGGATGAATTAGCAGGAAGATCCCTTTCTGCTGATCTGGACGGTGTCATCACCATGTGTAACCAGATCGATATTCGCTTTCAGGAGAGGGCCCTGGAAAAAAGACGCCAGCATTCCCCGTTCCTTAGGCAACTTGAGCTCCCAGTCCCTTCTCTTCGATCTGAGGAGCACCCCCTGACCGCTGAGGAACCTATGCAGCTGGGCTGGACCAAGTTGTCTCCTGAAGAACGCGCTAGGTGCAGAACTCTGGGCATGTGCCTCTATTGTGGGGCCAAAGGTCATTTTCGTGACACTTGTTCTCTTGGTCCGGAAAAACGATCGGGGCTAATACATCTGGCAGGTGGAGTATTGGACCCTGAAGTATTACCTTCACCTTCTCGTCTTCTTCTTTCTGTGTTCCTTCATGTCGGCGCTTCCTCTCGTTCGGTCTCGGCACATCTGGATTCCGGAGCCTCTGGCAATTTCATGGATTGGGAAACTGCATCTTCCATGAGACTTACCCTTTTGCCCCTTTCAACACCATTGGTGGTCTTGGCGATTGATGGCACTGTTCTCCCAGGGGGTCCTATCCGCTTCCAGACCCTTCCTGTTAAGATGTCGGTAGGGACACTCCACCAGGAGTGGATATCCTTCCTTGTCTTACCTAAAGCTTCATCTCCTATCATATTAGGTCTTCCTTGGTTACGGTTCCATTCTCCACACATTGACTGGACTGCTGGACGGATCCTGGCTTGGGGTTCCTCCTGTTCCTCTTACTGCCTACTCAAGGTTACCCCAAAAGAGAAACTTCTTGTTGCCACCATCCCAGTATCTTCTGCTCTTCCCGCTGCATATAGCGATTTCTGGAATGTCTCCTGCAATAGTCGGGCTGAGGCACTCTCTGGGTCATGTGGCACTCTTGAGCCGATCATTCACTCCAGTTTGCATAGTCATTTACCTTTGCCTGTTCATTGTGTGTTAGCTTCTGATTCCAGTTACTGACTTTGGCCTGTTCTTAACTATTCCTGTCTGCTCGTGACCCTGACCTTTGGCGTGTCCCCGACCATCCCTGTTTGCCTGTGACCCTGAACCTTGGCGTGAACTCCGTTGTCCTTGTCTGCTTGTGGCCCTGACCTTAGCTTGTCCCTTACTTTCCTGGTTGTTCCAGCCTGCTGCCTCCTTTCTTTTCTCCTGTAGTCTACCGTGAGCGTGAGCTGTGAGACCCTGGGGGCCGCGACCTGGAGCCAGACTGCAGCGCAGTCCATCCTCACCACTAGAGGCTCTGGTGAACACCTGCTGGCTCTTAGACTCCGCGCCCTGGGGAATCTATGCTCTAGCTCCCAGTGGGATCTGTGTCAGTGATCCAGTAGACCTGCTTCCTGCACCACCCAGGGTTCAATACGCAGCAGTCAGTCCTAGGGTCCACTGCCTAGCGGTGCACTTCTGACTCCTATAGAGTGCATCTGTCACCTAGCCTCAAGGTGACCTGTCAGCAAGTTCCTGGCTAAATGGCAGGGTCCCCTTTGAAGTAATTGAAAGAGCTGGGGAGGTAATTTACAAAGTATATCAACAAGGTAAAAGGAAGCCCGAACAGATTTACCACATAAACCTATTAAAGCCCTGGAAGGATAGACTAGCATTAACTACGAGGTCCCTCCTGGTAACGCCTAAGGGTACGGAGTCCCCTCTGATCCCTGAGGTCACGATTCCAGACATCCTGTCATATTCCCGAAAACAGGAAGCTACGACTTCAGCAGTTCCGGATGATATTGTTACTGAACCAGGGGTCCATGTCAAGCTCAAACCGTACCGAATTCCTGAAGCTAGAAGAAAGGACATCAGTGATGAAGTTAAAAGTATGTTGGAGATAGATGTCATTGAGAAGTCCAATAGTGACTGGTCTAGCCCCATTGTGTTAGTCACAAAACTGGATGGCATGTGGAGGTTCTGTACGACTTCAGAAAGCTCAATGCAGTGACAAAGTTTGACACATCATACTCAATGCCCAGGGTAGACGAACATATAGACCACTTTCGGCAGAAAACCTGGACGAGGGCGCAACACCACCCTGTCCTTGTGAATAATCAAATATGGCTCTTTACAAGAAAGAGCAGCCAATTCCGAAACCCTCCTTGCTGAGGATATAGCAACCAAGAACACTAACTTCCTTGTCAGAAGGACTAAGGGAATATGTTGTATCGGTTCAAATGGCTCTTTTTGTAACACTGACAAAACTAAGTTCAAGTCCCAAGGGCTCAAAGGTGATTTAACTGGCGGATTAAGCCGCATCACCCCTTGTATAAAACCCCGGACTAAGGATTGTGAAGCAAGCGGTCTTTGAAAAAAGATAGATAAAGCTGAGACTTGGCCCTTAATAGTACTGAAGACCAATTTCATCTCTACCCTTAATTGTAGAAAGGCAAGAATTGTGCCTATGATATACTTCCGAGGGTGCCAACCCTTGGATTCACACCAGGAAACATAAGCCCTCCAGACTGTATAATATATAGTTCTGGAAGCTGGCATCCTTGCATTAATCAAGGTAGGGATAACTGACCAGGAAAGCCCACGTTTTTTCAGAATGTGGGTTTCAATAGCCAAGCCATTAAATTTAGCGTTCGTAAGGTAGGATGGAATATCAGCCCCTGTGGGAGTAGGTCTGGCCATAGTGGAAGGGACCATGGATCCTCCACCGCCATCTTTACGATTTCTGCACCAGGACCTTCTGGACCATGCTGGGGCTAACAGAATTACCTGTCTTCTTTCCAGATTGATCCTGCAAAGAAGTCGTGGTAGCAACTGAATAAATAGGGGGAATGCATAAATCAGTGAGAACTGATCCCACGGGTTCACCAACGCATCTGTCCCGCATGCGAGTGGATCCCTTGTCCTGGACACAAAGTCTACCAACTTAATGTTGAATCTGGACGCCAGAAGATCTACTTCCGGAGTCCCCCATCTTTGGCAAACAGCCGAAAAATGTCGGGGTGAAGGGACCATTCCCCCGGGAATAACCGCTGGTGACTTAAGTAGTCTGCCTGCCAATTCTCTACTCCCGGAATGAAGACTGCCAATAGACACGGAACACTCCTCTCTGCCCAAGTTAGAATATGGTACACCTCTCTCTGCGCTGAGAGACTCTTGGTGCCCCCTTGGTGATTGATATAGGCCACAGCTGTGGCATGGTCGGATTGGATCGTGACAGGACAATCCCGTAACCTGGAAGTCCAGGCCTTCAAAGCCAGATGCACTGCCCGAATCTCTAGGATGTTGATGGGCAAGGCTGATTTGGTTCTTGACCACTGTCCCTGGACAGTTGCTTTTCTAGCACTGCTCCCCAGCCTGAAAGCCTGGCATCTGTTGTTACCACCTTCCAGATAACTGGTCTGAAGCATTTTCCTTTCAGTAGATTCTGGGTTAGTAACCACCATCTGAGGCTTTGGGACACCCTTGGGGACAGCCACATTGGCAAGTCTAAAGCTTGAATCATTTTGTTCCAAGCAGACAGAATGGAACTGAGCATAGGGAACCGCTTTGAATGAAGCCACCATCTTTCCTAACAACCTCATGCAAAGGCAAATGGAGGGATCTCCTTTTGACCTGACCATCCACACCAACTCTTTTATGAAATTGATCTTTGCCTTAGGCAAAAACACCTTTTTCTGGGCTGTGTCTATGATCAGATGCAAGTACTCGAGCCTTTTTAGAGGTTTTAAGGAAGACTTCTCTAGGTTGGGAACCCAACCTAGACTTTCCAGGTAACTGGTTGTAATGCATATGCTTTGCTCCAAACGAGCCACCAACTGGTCTATTAGAAATAGATCGTATAGGTACACCAAGACTGTTATGCCCTGTCCCCTTAACCTGGCTAGAGGTGGGGCCAGGACTTTTGTAAACACCCAGGGTGCTGTAGCTAGCCTGAAGGGCAAGGCTACAAACTGGAAATGCTGCTGTTCTATCTCGAACCGCAGAAACCTTTGGTGAGCGGGAAATATAGGAACATGCAGATATGCATCCCTGATGTCGATAGATGCCAGAAGTTCTCCTCCATGTAGGATAGAAACCGCTGACCTGACTCCATGCCAAAGGAGCGGATCTTCAGGAACCGATTTCGATTTTTTAGCTCTAGAATGGATCTGACATCTCCATTCGGTTTTGGTACTGTAAAGAGGTTTGAATAAAACCCCAAACCTTGCTCTTCTGTGGGGATTTGTATGATCACCCCCTGAGCCATTAATCTGTCTAGTTCCCGAAAAAGAGATTGCCTTTTCCCTGGATCTTTGGGAATGTTTGACCTCAGAAAATGAGACGGTGGAAAGTCCTGACATTCCAGTTTGTACCCTAGAGTTACTGTGGAGATGACCCATCTGTCCTGAATTTCCTCTTGCCAGACTTCTGAAAACTGCAGAAGTCTTCCCCCCACCCTGGTGAGGGGGGGCACCCCTTCATAATGAGGCTTTAGAATTCTGTTTTGCAGGTTTCTGGCCCCAGGCCTTCTTATGTGCCTGGGCCTGACCCTGAGGTTTTCCTCTAGAGTCTGACGGCGGAGGCCGTCGCCACTGCCTAGAGGCGGATGCCCCTGGTGCAGGAGAAAGAGTCCGCTTAAATGAATGGACTTTACTCTTTCTTTTGACTGGCAAAAGAGTACTTTTCTCATTGGAAATCGTCTGGATGTATTTGTCCAAATCATCCCCAAATAGCCGATCCTCATGAAAAGGAAAACCAGTCAGGAGTTTTTTGCATGGTGCTTCGGCTGACCAATTTATTAACCACAGGATTCTTTGCATGTGTACTAGCACAAGCGCAAAGCGAGACGCCTGGTGAATAGAATCTTTAATGGCGTCTATGGCAAAACATAATGCGCTTGGCAGTTTGGCCAAATCCCAGGCTTGCTGTGCAGGAAGCTCTTTAAGGCCCTGTCTAAATTGGTCCTTTAGGGATTGACAGATGCCTATTGCAGCAACTGCAGGCTGAGTAACGGCACCTGCCAAAGAAAAAGAGGATTTTAGTAGGAATTCCAATCTTTTATCGGTTGGATCCTTAAGCATTTGTGCATTGTCTACTGCACAATCTAAACTTTTGCTCACACTGGAAATTGTAGCGTCAACTGCTGGCATCCAATTAGCATAAGTGTGAACCCAGCTTTAGGGCATGCTCACCCACTTTTATTGACAAAATGGAAAAGTTCACACAGCAAATCTGTTTCCCATGAAGGGGTTTCTACCATCAACACGAACATAAATTGCATTCAGCCTCCTGGCTCTGTCTAGCAATGCCATTGCTCAGACCTTTTGCCTTGGTTCTCCATACCATATACCACAGCACCTCAGTGCTCCCATAAAAGATTTGTACTATGGCTCTTTTCCAGCTGCTTTGTCACCACTGCACCCGTAATGTGCAAATGTACCCACTCTGGTTGTCTCATGTGGCCTCTCTGACTCCTGGGGAGGGATTGGAGTCCTCGTGTCTCTCGGTTGGAGCCCAGAACTATTCTCAGGTTCTAGATTATAAGGGTTGTTAATACATGTACACACTCCACCTGCTGGTTTCTGGCTAGACCCAAGCACAGGATTGTAAACCCTCCCCCCTCCCAAAGCACTTTGAAGTCGTTGAGCTCCAAACCCTGATTTGAAAGTTACCAAACCCAGAGCCCTTTAAACTGTATTCTTGAGAACCCTTAGTTGTTTCCTCCTACATTTTCACAGTGGCAGGGCCAGGGTACTTCTACAATATATTTTAGACTTTCTTTGCATACTCATAAGGTAATAACAATTCTAAATAATTGTCATCTAATCATTGCTATTTACAGTGATCTGTGTTTATCGATATGAATTTATATAAAATGATATGAATTTATTTGGAAGTCGAAAGATGCGGTGGCTGCATTCGTTTTTTTTCCCCTTTTTTCAAATGGTGATCTGGCCAGTAACATACTTCTTGCATTACAGTGCCCCCAACTCTGGATAAAATAGTAGGAGGCACATCTTTTAATAATTTTCAATTTTAGACAAGATATACAAAAAGGTACATTAAACATGTTGTAGGATTGAATAATAACATACATTGTCAACAGAACAGAGAGATCAGTTATATATCAAAGGTACACCTCCATCCGACTATATGGTTTCATCTCTATTACAACATAAAACCACCCCTATTCACACCCCTATTCACTAGGAAACAATTTTGTTATGCTAAACTGTAGAAAGATTTACCTTAAAAGGGTTGTAAAGGTTCATGTTTTTTCACCTTAATGCATCATTTTTTCACCTTAATGCATCCATGTTTTTTCACCTTAATGCATCCTTAATTCATCCAGAACAGGAGGATCGGGGCCACTCTGTGCAAAACGAACTGCACAGTGGAGGTAAGTATAACATGTTTGTTATTTTAAAAAAAACAAAAAACGGCGCATGCGCGGAGTCCGCTAAGATGGCGGTGTGAGCTCGGAGCTCCACACACCGCCGGCCACACAGCATCGATAGCTGCGGCGTGCGGCTGACAGGGACCCCACGACCAACGGGAATCGGTAGCGGAAACGCCCGCGCACCAATTCATGCAGGGTAAGCAGACCAGACGAGCTCTGGGACCCCAGTTTGAGGCCGCGGACAGGCGGGACATTTTAAAGATGGCGGCCGCGTCTCAGTCTCGAGACCAGGCCGCAGAGGAGACTCCTGCAACAACAAGGCAAGTTCTGCTACCGGCTACCCTCACATATACCCCTCTCATGCTCGGCTCGAGCCCTGATGCTGCCACCCCCTCACCGGCATCCACCCTGTCACTGCTGGAGAGAACTGTGGGGCCTTATGGACTGTCCCCACATGAAACAACCCCCACCCACACAGACTCTAATACAGCACAGGCCCAAGAAGTGACTTTTAATGTGGCAGACCTGTTCTCTAAAATATCTGAACTACTGGATAAAGGTCTGACCCAAACAGCAGACAGGATTACGGGTGAAATCAGAACAGATTTCCAGAATCTTGGCTCCAGAATCGAACATATTGAGCATAAGCTGGACGTGAATATTTCAAGGGCAAATCAAAACACGGATCATCTACACTTCCTGCAGGAGCAGCTAGATACTGCACAAGTGAGGATCGATGATCTCGAGAATCGCTCACGAAGAGATAACTTCCGAATCAGAGGGTTACCCGAATCAATTGCTGACGTTCAATCGGCTGTACAAGAAGTTATTAAAACTCTGATCCCTTTGGTCCCAGAGCATAAATTGGAACTGGACAGGGCCCACAGATCCCTAGGACCCCCCCGAAAAGACAGAGCCCCCAGAGACATTGTGGTGAAACTGCACTATTACTCCGTTAAAGAAGAAGTGATGAAACGTTCCCGCCAACAAGACCAGCTGAAGTTCCAGGGACAGGTTATCCAAATTTTTGCGGACATCTCTCCGTTTACCATACAGAAGCGGAGAGCGATGAAACCCCTTCTTACCGCCCTCACCAAGAGAGATATCAAATACCCTTGGGCATTCCCTTTCGCCCTGAAATTCTCCTTTAAAGGAAAGCAACATACTATCCACAGCTTCCCGGAGGGTGAACGTCTACTTTTGGATCTAAAGCTCATCACCCAGGATTCAGCGATGGACACATCCAACACTCAGCAGGGCTCTGCCAAACGTCATACCCCTCATAGTCCTACCTCCCCAGTATGGGACACAGCTAAACCCAAGAGAGTAAGAGACAACATGCCCCCCTGATGATGGAGAACCGGATTTACCAAATTGCTCTACTTCTTTTTCCTCCTAAACGGAGTCGGCAGCCAGAGAACTAAAACTCGTTTTCTTCCCCTTTTTTTTTTTTTTTTTTGTTAGTCTGTACAGACTTCGCTTGTCCCCCATTTTTGAGTCTGAGGTCGGTGTGGTTTTGGGGGCATAGACCAAGTTTTGGATACCACTATATGACTGTTTATTATCTATCCCGGTCTATGGCACCCTGTTATAATATGGTCTTTCCCAGTAGGATACTTTTACATAGGCTGTTATTAGGGGTTTCTGTTAGTCGCACCCGCATACCTTTCAGTTACATTGATATTTCAGTGCTGTTCAGGGCCGGGGCTGTTGCCTTGTGCCTCCTCCCACTATTCAGTTTGATCGTTTCCGATCTTGGACAGTGGGAACGTAGCCCTATTTATGGGCTATGGAAAGATTTTGATTTTGAATGAGAGGAGGGAGATACTCCTCCTCCCTCATTCCGGGCCTGGTTCAGGCTTTACAGTTCATGAGATGTTATTGATCTGTTTATCTCTTCTTTCTTTCAACTGCACTAACCTTTTTTATTTTACAGCTGTCCTGCTGGTGTCTCTCCCTGGCAAGAGGCCCTTGAGCTTTCTTCTATAACGACAAGAGATTGCGCTTCTCCCCTCCCATATTTGGAACGAGGTAAGTGACCATAGAATGGATAGCGTCCATCCCTCTCAGCTCCATGGCTAATGTCAACACTACCCCACATCCCTTACGAGTAATCTCCCACAATTCTCAGGGACTAAATTCACCAGTAAAAAGACGGAAGGCCCTACAAGTTTACCGATCTCATCATATAGATGTGGTACTCTTGCAGGAGACTCACTTCCCGAAGCGGTACACTTCCTCTTTTCTTCATGCTCATTTCCCCACATTCTATTTAGCCAATGCCGAGGATAAAACGAGGGGAGTTGCAATTTTATTCTCCAAACATTGCAAGTTTTCAGCTAGTTCGGAGCTCAGGGATCCGGAGGGAAGATTCCTTCTGGTGAAGGGTATTATAGATGATCGGCTTTATTCATTCATATCTTATTACGCCCCTAATAAGGGACAGTCAAGGTTTTTTCGACAGATGTTTGCCACTCTCGGACCGATGATGGAGGGCATCATAGTCATGGGCGGGGATTCCAAAATGGCGTTCGACTCAGGATTAGACAAATCCAAACCCACTAGTACACGTCTAATCAAACCCAGCAAAGCTAGCGTCCACATAGCGAGACTGATTTTTCAGTCTAACATGACTGACATATGGAGAGAATTAAACCCGACTGCCCAAGACTTTTCCCATTTCTCACATCCGCACCAGACATATTCACGCATTGACCATATTCTGATCTCTAATCGTCACATTCTGTTGGCTCTCGCATCCAAAATCTTGGAGGTGGCCTGGTCGGACCATTCTATGGTTCTTCTAACGTTACGCAGGGACGTCCCCATACAACGACCCTCCCATTGGATGCTCAACCAATCTATATTGAATGACCCCGTCAGGGTGACTGAAATAAAGGAGGCACTACGTGAATATTTTCACTTTAATGATGTAGGGGAGGTCTCAGAGGAGAACCTTTGGGCAGCACACAAAGTTACCATTAGAGGCAAGCTAATGCAAATTGCAGCCCAACGGAAGAAGGAAAGGCTGGGAGACATAGAGAGACTGGAGAGGGAATTCCAAACTTTGAGCAAACGACACAAACAGGACCCGTCCGAAGTTCCTAGACAGGCGCTAGATGCTGCCCGAGCAGCTCTAAACTTGGCCCTTACGGCGAATGCTGACAAATCCATTAGATCACTGGTTCTCAACTCCTGTCCTCGGGACCCACTAACAGGCCAGGTTTGCAGGATAACTGAAATACATCACAGGTGATATCATTTGCTGCTCAGTGATTGCATTATTCTAGTCTGCATCTCCCCAAGGTAATACTTAAATTCTGGCCTGTTAGTGGGTCCTGAGGACCGGAGTTGAGAACCACTGCATTAGATGGACTGGGGCCAGATTTTACCAGAAAAAAGACAGAATAGGACCCATGCTCGCATCAAAACTTTCCCCCAGATTTTTTTCGAATTCTATGCCCAAAATTAGACAGGCTAACGGTACCTTCACTATGAATCCCCAGCGCATCATGATGGCCTTTCAAGAATTCTATACAGACTTATATAAAGCAGATCGCAACTTAAACCTCTCTAAAGTCGAAGAATTCCTTGAGGGATTACACTTGCCCACATTGCATGATGATCACAGAGCGGAAATGGAGGCCCCCATTTCTGCGGGGGAGGTCGCGGAGGTTATTAAATCGTTAAAGGGGGGAACGGCGCCGGGACCAGATGGGTTCTCCACACCCTATTATAAGACTTTTTCTGAAATATTAACACCTTATCTCACTAGATTCTTTAATTCAATGATTAAGGGCTCCCCGGTAGGAAACCAACTTAACATGGCATTTATATCTGTTATTCCCAAACCAGGTAAAGACGCTAGTCAGATTGGTAACTATAGACCCATCTCCTTGATAAATAATGACTTAAAAATCTTAACCAAAGTTTTAGCAAACCGATTAGCGTCGTTTATTGGACTATATGTTCATAAAGACCAAGTTGGGTTTATTCCTGGTCGTCAGGGACCAGACCAAGTGAGAAGAGCGGTGGACCTCATATCGATACTACAATCGGGCTGGGCGGGCGGCAACAGACAAGAGGGCATGTTGCTATCACTGGACCTCCAGAAGGCCTTCGATTCAGTATCATGGCCATATCTATTCGCAGTATTACGCCGCTGGGGTTTTGGGCCAAATTTGATAGGGATCCTTGAAGCCCTTTATTCGAGACCCGTGGCCAGAGTTAGACTTCAGGGGCTTTATTCTGACCCAATCAAGATAGCTAGGGGTACATGCCAGGGGTGCCCTTTGTCTCCCCTGATATTTGCCATAATGATAGAATCACTGGCAATCGCTATTCGTGCACATCCAGATATCGGGGGGGTACAGTGTGGTCACACCACACATAAATGCGCCTTATTTGCAGACGATCTCTTGCTATTTGTAACCTCCGCGACCTCCTCTCTCCCAGCTATATGTACTCTGTTAGACAGATTTGCGGGGATCTCAGGCCTTCAGGTAAACATGTCTAAGTCCCAGGCTCTAAATGTATCTCTCTCTAGTTCTATAGCCTCCTTCCTACAAAACAAGTATAAATTTGACTGGAGTGATTCTTCCATTAAATATTTGGGGCTTAATATTACCTCAAAGGTCGAAAACCTCTACCAGGCGAACTACTCGTCAATGTTCCGTAAACTAGCAGCTGATCTCAGCACCTGGGGGTCTCATGAAATAGCTTGGACAGGCAGAATTAATTCAGTCAAAATGAACCTCCTACCCAGACTACTATACCTATTTCGTTCCCTTCCCATACCGATTAAACAGGATCATCTTAAAGCCTTTCAGAGTAAAATCACCAAATTCATATGGCACAAGAAAGGTCCTCGCCTTTCGACCCGCAATCTTTTTAATCTTCCCTCACAGGGGGGTTTGGGACTTCCGAATCTCATATGGTATTACCAGGCAGCACAGTTAGCACAATTATCTACCATATACCTCAAAACGGAGAAACCAGACTGGATAGCTATAGAGCGACAAGCAGTACCTAAGTTTACTCTTGATTATTTGTTATGGTGCCCCCCCCAAAGATAGACCCCCCATCCTTTCTCCAACCCTCTCACATTCACTTTCCTTGTGGGATGTGCTCAGAAAACTTCCCGCCCTGGTCTCTGAGCTCCAACCACTAGCTCATTTATTTGGAAACCCTCTTTTCCAGCCGGGCATGGACATTAGAGCGTTCAAGTGGTGGCTGGACAGGGGTGTGTGCCGCATCGGGAATTTCTTCTCCTGCACGGGTCCACTACCCCTTAAACACTTTGAGAAGGAACTAGAAATCCCTAGTTCAGAAAGGTTCAGATTTCACCAGATTTCTAGCTTCATTTATTCTATATGGAAAAACAAACCTAACCCTCCAAGATTTACGGAATAGGAACGCTGGTGTGGTCAAGACATGGAGCTGAGGGGAGGGATTTCCGTAATCTATGCGTCACTAGCCACTAATCTAAACAAACTACCCTATATGATTGCATGGGAAAAGGACCTCCAAACCACCTGGGAATTGGAGGACTGGCACAAACACTATTCATACTCGCTCAAAGGCATCTACAATACCTCTCTTTTGGAAGCCAATATCAAACTCTTTACGAGATGGTACCTGGTGCCGACTAGATTGGCCGCCATGTTCCCCTCCACATCACCTTTATGCTTCAGAGGATGTCAAAGCATGGGTTCCATGATCCACATCTGGTGGGAATGCCCAAAACTTCGTGGGTTTTGGAACAGTCTTTGACATTATCCGTACTGTTACGGGTTGTGCTATCCCTCAATCACCAGCATTAGCTCTACTTAATGGACTGGTGTCGGGCATCCCCAAAACTACGCGTAAACTGATTTTGTTTATCTTGACAGGAGCTAAATTGACTATAGCCAAAGCATGGAAGTTACCTACAGTATCCATTGGGGCCATGAAAAAGAAGATTTCATGGATAATGACGCAAGAAAAACTGGTCAGTTCTATCCTGGATACAACTCCCCAGTTTGAAGCAATCTGGGAGCCTTGGGCTCAATATATGGGAATATCCCTGATCCCGGGTGTCGCGGGCAGCTCGAGATGCTGATTGCTGGGACTGACATCAGGTAGGCAGGCACTTCTTCTTTTCCCCCTTCTTTCTCCCCCCCCCCGTTATTTCTCTCTTTTTCTTCTTCTTTCTCCTTGATTTCTGCTCCCTTCTCTAGGGAGATTACATAAGTTCACGAGATGGGCACTAGATTACTGTTAAGGTCCTTTGCCTTACTTGGAGACATGGTTACTCCTCTTATATGTGATCATAGGAAGCTGATATCACTTTTTCTAGTTGTCAGGTGACATTACTACAGCTTCACGAGACATGGCGAGAAGAGGCCTCGGCACCTCATTGGACACAGTAAGATCCCATTTGGGGTGTCCGGTGAGGAGCAGAGCCTCAAAACCTCGCAGTAATGTGAGTTACTTCATGTACGGTCGATCGTTAACCTGAATAATTCTAACCTTGTCTTAGTTACGCAGGTTACCAATGTGCCTTCAATGTTAAAATGTAGCAACATGTTACTTTTATGCTTCTGACATTGTTTGTTTGTTTTCTGATGTGAAACGACAATAAAAATTTTAATGATAAAAAACAAAACAAAAAAAAAAAACCAAACCCATACAACCCCTTTAAGTCCCCTCGTATTTTACTTGTATTCTATTCCACAAGGGCATTATACTTCCATAGTCATAGGTTCCCTCCTAAATATCTATTGACAGTGGACTTTAACTTTACACTGTTCTATTTTTTATCTATATCCACGTCCCTCCTACAAAAAAGACTCCACAATAACATATAACAAACATCCATCTCACTTACACACATACACCAAAATAAAAAAAGTAGGGGGTTTCGGTTTTATTCATAAATATTGTGTAAAAATTGCAGAGAAATGAAATTCTTCCCATAATTGCCATATTTTTGTAGTTTGTTTATTTAATTTCTCCTCAGTCAAAATCTTTTCTTCTATAGATTGCATCTCACACATTTCACATACCCATTCTGCTATTGTGGAACCTTTCGCCAATTTCGAGCTATTATTGCCTGTGCCGCTATTAACATATGACATAGAATATCTCCTCTAAATTTCATTGACCCTGGGATAATTGACCCAGATACTTCATTGTATGCTAGATTGTGTTATCTTCTGATAGATGCAAAATATTTTTGACCAGAAGACTAACACCAATGGACAATAATACCAAATATGGGTCATTGTAGCTCTTACTTCTATCTTTAAAACATCTCCAACATGTCTCCGGATTATCTCCATTTATATTATGCAAATCCACTGGGCACAGATACCACCTTATCATAATTTTATTTATAGTTTCTTTCTTGAGCGTGTTTCTTTAGCGGAAAGTGATCATTTGTGTGTCAAGAGAAACACATTTTCCCATTCTAGCAACAAGATTGACTTCTTTATCTCAGTTTCCTATTTTTCATACACTAAGAAAAAGTTCATATACCAGTATAATTGATAAACTATGTGTTGGTCTTTGCTCTTGTATTAGTGATTGCTCAAAATGTGTCAGAGGTCTATCTATTGGAGAGGTTTGTTACAAAGATCTAATATATGTATAGAATTGTTGGTATTGCATTCATTTGGATTCTTATTCAGGCCCTAAATTGATTATTGGAAGGAGGCACATTTGTACAGCATCATTGTCAGTCTTTTGGGAGGAGAGTGTTAGATGCACTAGCAGATTTGGCCCTGTAACATTGGCCTTGTACCCCGATCCGTGATTCTCTGTGTCTGAGGGACACAGCAATCACAGATTGCATTGCTGCATGCCCCTGAGGGTGCGCATGAGTGGCTAGATTGGGAGGATGTATGGGTACGTCCTCCCAGAACGGGGCTTGTTCCGTCCAGCTGTTTATAGTGGCCGGGCAGGAAGTGGTTAAAATATTACCTGCCATGAAAATCTTTGTTCAGGCACATTATGTTAAGGCATAAAAGCTGTGAAAAGGGGTGAGAAAAGATCAGTGGCACTGAGATACAAAAAAAGTTTAAATATGGTAAAAACCATACTTTATGAAAAGCAATCAAAGCAATCATTTGATACTCAGTGCTTTAGAAAACTAATTTTAAATTACAATTTAGACCCACTCTAAGTAATGATGCAATCATGTACTCAAAAGATGGACACATTAGTACTTTATAGTTCACACTAGTAAAAAAAACTATTTTCTCAGTCATTTTGCCACATGGCATATACGTGAACTCTCATGACACCTGCTGGCAAAACACTTAAAGTGCAATTCATGGGTTTTAAACAGAAATGTTCTAAATTTAGATGTCTAAAACCATAATGTATTAAATACTACTGTAAGTAGAAAATGACAGTATCTAAAAAATATTGTGTAGAATGTCATTCATAAGAAAAAATGTCCCACTCTGTGTTTAACTCTTGGGTATGTAAAGTTAAACACCAGTAACAAAAATCTTTTGGACACACATCCCCAGTTACAAAAGTAATAAAAAAAACTGCTGGTATTCTTCTCCCTGAATACAGGACTTTCTGTGAATGGACAGGGTAGATCTTGTCATGTACTTGCCCCTCCTCCATTCACTGAATGCCTTACCTTGTGGGAGAAGAATATTGGGGGGTGGGGGGTCAAGTGACATGATCCCTCACAGTTGCAGCCACTGCTCCTAACTTTTGTAGTGCATACGCTTTATTGGCGGCAAATTACTGTATGTGACTGGTGTTTTGTGCCTTATTTTTTTTCTTTACTAGGGTTGAGCTTTAAAGCATATCTAAACCCAAAAGCAAAAATGTAATATATATGGAGAAGATAGTGTTGAATACAATAGTAGACTCTGATGGACATGACTAACAAATGGAAGCTAAACTCCAGCGAACGGTTTTGAAGCAGTAACAGAAACAGTTTTTTTGTTTTTTAGAATAAAGGTTTTACATAAATGGATAAAAGCTGATCTTTGTAAGTACCGTATTTATCGGCTTATAACACGCACTTTTTCCCCCTTAAAATCAGGGGAAAATCGCGGGTGCGTGTTATACGCCGATCCCCCGCTGACTTTGAGCAAAGGAGCAAGCACCGCCGACATACATACATAGCCGAGTGTACTCGGCTAGGTTCAGCTAGCTCTGCTCACAGTCACGCCCAGTCCCGCCCTATGATGGACATAACACAGGGACTGGGCGTGACTGTGAGTGGAGCTAGCCGAACCTAGCCGAGTACACTTGGCTATGTATGTATATCGGCGGTGCTCGGTTCCACCCACAGCACTACAAGAGGAGCCAAAAGCGGCCGAGAGCTGCCGAGATACACAGGACTGGCTCTGTGTATCTCAGCGGCGCACTATATTTAAAAACTACAGTGACACTGCCAAGTCTGCAGTGTCACTGGGCAAGGCTGCAAATGACACTACAAGGCTGCAAATGACACTACAAGGTTGCAGATGACACTACAAGGCTGCAGATGACACTACAAGGCTGCAGATGACACTGACGAGGCTGCAAATGAGACTACAAGGCCGCAAATGACACTGACAAGTAGGGATAAGCTTCGTGTTCGAGTCGAACCCATGTTCGACTCGAACATCGTCTGTTCGCCCGTTCGCCGAATTGCGAACGATATGGGCCGTTCGCGCCAAATTCGTGTGGCGCGTCACGGCCCATAATTCACTGCGGCATCGCAGTGCATTGCTGGCTGATGATTGGCTAAGCATGCACTATGACCCACATGCTTGGCCAATCACAGCGCCGTCTGAACAGAGAGCCGTAATTGGCCAAAGCCAAGGAGGCTTTGGCCAATTATGGCTCAGGGGATTTAGCACACGCCCCACACTATATAAGGCCGCCTGCACGGCGGCCCTGTGTAGTGTGTGTTCCGGCGTTCATAGATAGAGAGAGAGACAGACAGTGTCATTGGATTTGAGTTAGATAGATTAGGCAGAACAGTCAGTCAGTTAGCTGCACTTACAGTGTATTGTGTATATATATGCATCCCAGGTGTTGCATATATATATATATATATATATATACACTGTATTCAGTTTAGTTGGATCCGTTCCTGTTATCTTCTTACTGACAGGCAGGCTTGTCTTGTTACAGTATTTACAGCTACCTGAAGAAAATTGCTGGTGTTCTTTTGATCCTATTAGTACCACAGTCAGGCAGCTAGACTATTTACAGTTAGTGCAGTGCGTCCTGCTCACAGTGTTCAGCTAAAACTAAAATTTAGTGCTGTGCGTCCTGCTCACAGTGTTCAGCTAAACCTACAAGTTAGTGTAGTGAGACCTCTGCACAGTGTTCATCTAAAGCTACAAGTTAGTGCAGTGCGTCCTGCTCACAGTGTTCAGCTAAAACTACAAGTTAGTGCGGTGCGTCCACCTCACAGTGTTCAGCTAAACCTAGAAGTTAGTGCGGTGTGTCCTGCTCACAGTGTTCAGCTAAAACTACAAGTTAGTGCTGTGCGTCCTCCTCACAGTGTTCAGCTAAACCTCCAAGTTAGCGTAGTGAGACCTCTGCACAGTGTTCATCTAAAGCTACAATTTAGTGCAGTGCGTCCTGCTCACAGTGTTCAGCTAGATCCGTTCCTGTTATCTTCTTACTGACAGGCAGGCTTGTCTTGTTACAGTATTTACAGCTACCTGAAGAAAATTGCTGGTGTTCTTTTGATCCTATTAGTACCACAGTCAGGCAGCTAGACTATTTACAGTTAGTGCAGTGCGTCCTGCTCACAGTGTTCAGCTAAAACTACAAGTTAGTGTGGTGCGTCCACCTCACAGTGTTCAGCTAAACCTACAAGTTAGTGCGGTGCGTCCTGCTCACAGTGTTCAGCTAGATCCGTTCCTGTTATCTTCTTACTGACAGGCAGGCTTGTCTTGTTACAGTATTTACAGCTACCTGAAGAAAATTGCTGGTGTTCTTTTGATCCTATTAGTACCACAGTCAGGCAGCTAGACTATTTACAGTTAGTGCAGTGCGTCTTGCTCACAGTGTTCAGCTAAAACTACAAGTTAGTGGGGTACGTCCACCTCACAGTGTTCAGCTAAACCTAGAAGGTAGTGCGGTGCGTCCTTCTCACAGTGTTCAGCTAAAACTACAAGTTAGTGCGGTGCATCCACCTCACAGTGTTCAGCTAAACCTAGAAGTTAGTGCGGTGCGTCCTGCTCACAGTGTTCAGATAAAACTACATGTTAGTGCTGTGTGTCCTGCTAACAGTGTTCAGCTAAACCTACAAGTTAGTGTAGTGAGACCTCTGCACAGTGTTCATCTAAAACTACAAGTTAGTGCAGTGCATCCTGCTCACAGTGTTCAGCTAGATCCGTTCCTGTTATCTTCTTACTGACAGGCAGGCTTGTCTTGTTACAGTATTTACAGCTACCTGAAGAAAATTGCTGGTGTTCTTTTGATCCTATTAGTACCACAGTCAGGCAGCTAGACTATTTACAGTTAGTGCAGTGCGTCCTGCTCACAGTGTTCAGCTAAAACTACAAGTTAGTGGGGTGCGTCCTGCTCACAGTGTTCAGCTAAACCTACAAGTTAGTGGGGTGCGTCCTGCTCACAGTGTTCAGCTAAACCTACAAGTTAGTGTGGTGCGTCCACCTCGCAGTGTTCAGCTAAACCTACAAGTTAGTGCGGTGTGTCCTGCTCACAGTGTTCAGCTAAAACTACAAGTTAGTGCTGTGCATCCTCCACACAGTGTTCAGCTAAACCTACAAGTTAGCGTATTGAGACCTCTGCACAGTGTTCATCTAAAGCTACAAGTTAGTGCAGTGCGTCCTGCTCACAGTGTTCAGCTAAAACTACAAGTTAGTGCGGTGCGTCCACCTCACAGTGTTCAGCTAAACCTAGAAGTTAGTGCGGTGCGTCCTGCTCACAGTGTTCAGCTAAAACTACAAGTTAGTGCTGTGCGTCCTCCTCACAGTGTTCAGCTAAACCTACAAGTTAGCGTAGTGAGACCTCTGCACAGTGTTCATCTAAAGCTACAATTTAGTGCAGTGCGTCCTGCTCACAGTGTTCAGCTAGATCCGTTCCTGTTATCTTCTTACTGACAGGCAGGCTTGTCTTGTTACAGTATTTACAGCTACCTGAAGAAAATTGCTGGTGTTCTTTTGATCCTATTAGTACCACAGTCAGGCAGCTAGACTATTTACAGTTAGTGCAGTGCGTCCTGCTCACAGTGTTCAGCTAAAACTACAAGTTAGTGTGGTGCGTCCACCTCACAGTGTTCAGCTAAACCTACAAGTTAGTGCGGTGCGTCCTGCTCACAGTGTTCAGCTAGATCCGTTCCTGTTATCTTCTTACTGACAGGCAGGCTTGTCTTGTTACAGTATTTACAGCTACCTGAAGAAAATTGCTGGTGTTCTTTTGATCCTATTAGTACCACAGTCAGGCAGCTAGACTATTTACAGTTAGTGCAGTGCGTCCTGCTCAGAGTGTTCAGCTAAAACTACAAGTTAGTGGGGTGCGTCCTGCTCACAGTGTTCAGCTAAACCTACAAGTTAGTGGGGTGCGTCCTGCTCACAGTGTTCAGCTAAACCTACAAGTTAGTGTGGTGCGTCCACCTCGCAGTGTTCAGCTAAACCTACAAGTTAGTGCGGTGTGTCCTGCTCACAGTGTTCAGCTAAAACTACAAGTTAGTGCTGTGCGTCCTCCTCACAGTGTTCAGCTAAACCTACAAGTTAGCGTAGTGAGACCTCTGCACAGTGTTCATCTAAAGCTACAAGTTAGTGCAGTGCGTCCTGCTCACAGTGCTCAGCTAGATCCGTTCCTGTTATCTTCTTGCTGACAGGCAGGCTTGTCTTGTTACAGTATTTACAGCTACCTGAAGAAAATTGCTGGTGTTCTTTTGAACCTATTAGTACCACAGTCAGGCAGCTAGACTATTTACAGTTAGTGCAGTGCGTCCTGCTCACAGTGTTCAGCTAAAACTACAAGTTAGTGGGGTGCGTCCTGCTCACAGTGTTCAGCTAAACCTACAAGTTAGTGGGGTGCGTCCTTCTCACAGTGTTCAGCTAAAACTACAAGTTAGTGCGGTGCATCCACCTCACAGTGTTCAGCTAAACCTAGAAGTTAGTGCGGTGTGTCCTGCTCACAGTGTTCAGATAAAACTACATGTTAGTGCTGTGTGTCCTGCTAACAGTGTTCAGCTAAACCTACAAGTTAGTGTAGTGAGACCTCTGCACAGTGTTCATCTAAAACTACAAGTTAGTGCAGTGCATCCTGCTCACAGTGTTCAGCTAGATCCGTTCCTGTTATCTTCTTACTGACAGGCAGGCTTGTCTTGTTACAGTATTTACAGCTACCTGAAGAAAATTGCTGGTGTTCTTTTGATCCTATTAGTACCACAGTCAGGCAGCTAGACTATTTACAGTTAGTGCAGTGCGTCCTGCTCACAGTGTTCAGCTAAAACTACAAGTTAGTGGGGTGCGTCCTGCTCACAGTGTTCAGCTAAACCTACAAGTTAGTGGGGTGCGTCCTGCTCACAGTGTTCAGCTAAACCTACAAGTTAGTGTGGTGCGTCCACCTCGCAGTGTTCAGCTAAACCTACAAGTTAGTGCGGTGTGTCCTGCTCACAGTGTTCAGCTAAAACTACAAGTTAGTGCTGTGCATCCTCCACACAGTGTTCAGCTAAACCTACAAGTTAGCGTATTGAGACCTCTGCACAGTGTTCATCTAAAGCTACAAGTTAGTGCAGTGCGTCCTGCTCACAGTGTTCAGCTAAAACTACAAGTTAGTGCGGTGCGTCCACCTCACAGTGTTCAGCTAAACCTAGAAGTTAGTGCGGTGCGTCCTGCTCACAGTGTTCAGCTAAAACTACAAGTTAGTGCTGTGCGTCCTCCTCACAGTGTTCAGCTAAACCTACAAGTTAGCGTAGTGAGACCTCTGCACAGTGTTCATCTAAAGCTACAATTTAGTGCAGTGCGTCCTGCTCACAGTGTTCAGCTAGATCCGTTCCTGTTATCTTCTTACTGACAGGCAGGCTTGTCTTGTTACAGTATTTACAGCTACCTGAAGAAAATTGCTGGTGTTCTTTTGATCCTATTAGTACCACAGTCAGGCAGCTAGACTATTTACAGTTAGTGCAGTGCGTCCTGCTCACAGTGTTCAGCTAAAACTACAAGTTAGTGTGGTGCGTCCACCTCACAGTGTTCAGCTAAACCTACAAGTTAGTGCGGTGCGTCCTGCTCACAGTGTTCAGCTAGATCCGTTCCTGTTATCTTCTTACTGACAGGCAGGCTTGTCTTGTTACAGTATTTACAGCTACCTGAAGAAAATTGCTGGTGTTCTTTTGATCCTATTAGTACCACAGTCAGGCAGCTAGACTATTTACAGTTAGTGCAGTGCGTCCTGCTCAGAGTGTTCAGCTAAAACTACAAGTTAGTGGGGTGCGTCCTGCTCACAGTGTTCAGCTAAACCTACAAGTTAGTGGGGTGCGTCCTGCTCACAGTGTTCAGCTAAACCTACAAGTTAGTGTGGTGCATCCACCTCGCAGTGTTCAGCTAAACCTACAAGTTAGTGCGGTGTGTCCTGCTCACAGTGTTCAGCTAAAACTACAAGTTAGTGCTGTGCGTCCTCCTCACAGTGTTCAGCTAAACCTACAAGTTAGCGTAGTGAGACCTCTGCACAGTGTTCATCTAAAGCTACAAGTTAGTGCAGTGCGTCCTGCTCACAGTGCTCAGCTAGATCCGTTCCTGTTATCTTCTTGCTGACAGGCAGGCTTGTCTTGTTACAGTATTTACAGCTACCTGAAGAAAATTGCTGGTGTTCTTTTGAACCTATTAGTACCACAGTCAGGCAGCTAGACTATTTACAGTTAGTGCAGTGCGTCCTGCTCACAGTGTTCAGCTAAAACTACAAGTTAGTGGGGTGCGTCCTGCTCACAGTGTTCAGCTAAACCTACAAGTTAGTGGGGTGCGTCCTGCTGACAGTTTTCAGCTAAACCTACAAGTTAGTGTGGTGCATCCACCTCACAGTGTTCAGCTAAACCTACAAGTTAGTGGGGTGTGTCCTGCTCACAGTGTTCAGCTAAACCTACAAGTTAGTGTGGTGCGTCCACCTCGCAGTGTTCAGCTAAACCTACAAGTTAGTGCGGTGTGTCCTGCTCACAGTGTTCAGCTAAAACTACAAGTTAGTGCGGTGCGTCCACCTCACAGTGTTCAGCTAAACCTAGAAGTTAGTGCGGTGCGTCCTGCTCACAGTGTTCAGCTAAAACTACAAGTTAGTGCTGTGCGTCCTCCTCACAGTGTTCAGCTAAACCTACAAGTTAGCGTAGTGAGACCTCTGCACAGTGTTCATCTAAAGCTACAAGTTAGTGCAGTGCGTCCTGCTCACAGTGCTCAGCTAGATCCGTTCCTGTTATCTTCTTACTGACAGGCAGGCTTGTCTTGTTACAGTATTTACAGCTACCTGAAGAAAATTGCTGGTGTTCTTTTGATCCTATTAGTACCACAGTCAGGCAGCTAGACTATTTACAGTTAGTGCAGTGCGTCCTGCTCACAGTGTTCAGCTAAAACTACAAGTTAGTGGGGTACGTCCACCTCACAGTGTTCAGCTAAAACTACAAGTTAGTGTGGTGCGTCCACCTCACAGTGTTCAGCTAAACCTACAAGTTAGTGCGGTGCGTCCTGCTCACAGTGTTCAGCTAGATCCATTCCTGTTATCTTCTTACTGACAGGCAGGCTTGTCTTGTTACAGTATTTACAGCTACCTGAAGAAAATTGCTGGTGTTCTTTTGATCCTATTAGTACCACAGTCAGGCAGCTAGACTATTTACAGTTAGTGCAGTGCGTCCTGCTCACAGTGTTCAGCTAAAACTACAAGTTAGTGGGGTACGTCCACCTCACAGTGTTCAGCTAAACCTAGAAGGTAGTGCGGTGCGTCCTGCTCACAGTGTTCAGCTAAAACTACAAGTTAGTGCTGTGTGTCCTGCTAACAGTGTTCAGCTAAACCTACAAGTTAGTGTAGTGAGACCTCTGCACAGTGTTCATCTAAAACTACAAGTTAGTGCAGTGCGTCCTGCTCACAGTGCTCAGCTAGATCCGTTCCTGTTATCTTCCTACTGACAGGCAGGCTTGTCTTGTTACAGTATTTACAGCTACCTGAAAAAAATTGCTGGTGTTCTTTTGATCCTATTAGTACCACAGTCAGGCAGCTAGACTATTTACAGTTAGTGCAGTGCGTCCTGCTCACAGTGTTCAGCTAAAACTACAAGTTAGTGGGGTGCGTCCTGCTCACAGTGTTCAGCTAAACCTACAAGTTAGTGGGGTGCGTCCTGCTGACAGTGTTCAGCTAAACCTACAAGTTAGTGTGGTGCGTCCACCTCACAGTGTTCAGCTAAACCTACAAGTTAGTGGGGTGCGTCCTGCTCACAGTGTTCAGCTAAACCTACAAGTTAGTGTGGTGCGTCCACCTCGCAGTATTCAGCTAAACCTACAAGTTAGTGCGGTGTGTCCTGCTCACAGTGTTCAGCTAAAACTAAAGGTTAGTGCGGTGCGTCCACCTCACAGTGTTCAGCTAAACCTAGAAGTTAGTGCAGTGCGTCCTGCTCACAGTGTTCAGCTAAACCTACAAGTTAGCGTAGTGAGACCTCTGCACAGTGTTCATCTAAAGCTACAAGTTAGTGCAGTGCGTCCTGCTCACAGTGCTCAGCTAGATCCGTTCCTGTTATCTTCTTACTGACAGGCAGGCTTGTCTTGTTACAGTATTTACAGCTACCTGAAGAAAATTGCTGGTGTTCTTTTGATCCTATTAGTACCACAGTCAGGCAGCTAGACTATTTACAGTTAGTGCAGTGCGTCCTGCTCACAGTGTTCAGCTAAAACTACAAGTTAGTGGGGTGCGTCCTGCTCACAGTGTTCAGCTAAACCTACAAGTTAGTGGGGTGCGTCCTGCTCACAGTGTTCAGCTAAACCTACAAGTTAGTGTGGTGCGTCCACCTCACAGTGTTCAGCTAAACCTACAAGTTAGTGCGGTGCGTCCTGCTCACAGTGTTCAGCTAAACCTACAAGTTATTTTTTTGCGAGCTCTGCACAGTGTTCAGCTAAAGCTACCTGTAGAAGGTTGGTGGTGTTTTCCTGATCCTATCACTACCGCAGGCAGCTAAAAAAGCTACAAGTTAGTTTTTTGCGAGCTCTGCACAGTGTTCAGCTAAAGCTACCTGTAGAAGGTTGGTGGTGTTCTCATACTACAGGCAGGCAGTTGATTTTGCTAGCTGCAGTATCAGTACATATATATATATATATATATATATATATATATATATATATATATATATATATCCCAGCTTAGTGCAGCTACAGGCCATTAGTATGTCTGGAAGGCCAAGAAGGAGAAGCAGACAGTCACAAGCCAATAAGAGAGGGCAAGCAGGCTCTGTGTCTAGTGCTGGTCGTGGAGATGGTGCATCCTCATCAGCACGTGGCCGGGGGACACGCTTGGCCTTTTTTTCGGCAGCTGGCCGTGTTGAGCCGCAACATGCGGAAGACTTGGTCGAGTGGATGACCAAGCTGTCCTCATCCTCCTCATCCTCTCTCACCCATGCCCAGGGTACTTTGTCTGTCAAAGCAGCGGCCTCTTCCCTTGGCTCAATGTCATCAGTGACTCCTTCCCTAGCCCCACCATGTCCTCCTGAGGAGTCCCTCGAACTGTTTGACCACAGTGTTGGGTACATGCTCCAGGAGGATGCCTAGCGTTTGGAAGGCTCTGATGATGATACTGAGCTCGATGAAGGCAGTAACGTGAGCACGGACAGAGGGGGTGCCCAAGAAGGACAGCAATCTGGCAATCATGCTCCCCCTGCTGCAGCATACTGCCAGGTTTGCTCCAGTGATGAGGAGGGAGGGGATGATGAGGTCACTGACTCAACGTGGGTGCCTGATAGGAGAGAGGAGGAGGAGGAGGCGGCACATCACCAACAAGGCAGGATGCCCTCCAGGGGCCAGCCTAAGGGCAGCACCTTGACTGCATCACACCCCAAAGCTCCACATGTGCAGGGCGCTGCAGTCTCTGCGCGTTATTCAAAAAGTTCTTTGGTGTGGGCCTTTTTTGAGATGAGTGCATCAGATCGCACCGCTGCTATTTGCAACATATGTCTCAAGCGTATCTCGCGTGGCCAAAACATCTCCCGCTTGGGTACCACATGCTTGACCAGACATATGTTGACCTGCCATGCAGTTCGTTGGCAAACGTATCTAAAAGACCCACACCAAAGAACAAAGAGGACCTCTCCTTGCTCCTCATCAGCTGAGATCTCCAACCCCACTATACCTTCAGTCCTCTCTGAGACCTGCACTGAGAGGAATGAAGGTGTAGAATTAGGTGTGTCACAGCCAAGTACTTGTGGGCAATCTGCTTTTGGTACACCGACGTCAGATTGTACCAGGCAAATTTCCCTGCCCCAGCTGCTGCACCGCCGAAAGAAGTTTGCTCCCAGCCATCCACATGCCCAGCGGTTGAATGCTAGCTTGGCAAAATTGCTAGCACTTCAACTGCTGCCTTTTCAGTTGGTAGACTCTGCCCCCTTCCGTGAGTTTGTGGAATGTGCGGTTCCTCAGTGGCAGGTACCCAAACGCCACTTTTTCTCACGGAAGGCGATTCGGCTCTCTACCGGCATGTGGAAGGCAATGTCCATGCCTCGCCGGACAGGGCGGTCAGCGGTAAGGTGCATATTACCGCTGACTCATGGTCCAGCAGGCATGGACAGGGATGTTACCTAAGTTTCACGTCGCATTGGGTGACTCTGCTGGCAGCTGGGAAGGATGCAGGACAAGGTGCAGTAGTGTTGGAGGTTGTTCCGCCACCACGCCTCCAAAATGCTAATGATTGTGACACACCTCTCTCCTCCACCCCCTCCTCTTCTTCTTCCTCCATGGCCTCTTCCTGTGCTTTGTCCTCCCAACCTGCGGTGCTCCGTAGCCGTTCAAGGGGCTACGCAAGTACGCAGGCCAAAAGATGCCATGCGGTGCTTGAGCTGGTGTGCTTGGGGGACAGGAGCCACACTGGGGCAGAGGTTCTGTCAGCTCTGCAGGGGCAGGTTCAGAGGTGGTTGACGCCACGCCAGCTTAAGGCAGGAATGGTGGTTTGTGACAATGGCACCAACCTCCTCTCTGCCCTCCGACAGGGACAAATGATCCATGTGCCCTGTTTGGCTCACGTCCTTAACTTGGTGGTGCAGCGGTTCTTGGGCAGGTACCCGGGCTTACAGGATGTCCTGAGGCAGGCCAGGAAAGTCTGTATGCATTTCTGTCGGTCATATAATGCCAGTGCTCGGCTGACGGACCTCCAAAAGGAGTTTAACCTGCCCAAGAACCGCCTAATCTTTGACATGCCCACCAGGTGGAACTCAACGTTGGCCATACTGCAGCGGCTGCAAACGCAGCAGAGGGCCATCAATGAGTACCTGTGCGACTATGGCACCAGGACAGGGTCAGGGGAGCTTGTTTTTTTTTCCCCACGCCAGTGGGCCATGATCAGGGATGCATGCACTGTCCTGTCACCATTTGAGGAGGCCACGAGGATGGTGAGCAGTGACAGTGCATGCATCAGTGACACTGTTCCCTTGTCCATCTGTTGGAGCACATGCTGCGTGGAATAATGGACAGGGCACTTGAGGCAGAACAGAGGCAGGAAGAGGAGGACTTCCTTAGCTCTCAAGGCCCCCTTTATCCTGACAGTGTTCCTGCGTGCCCGCCGATCACACAGGAAGAGGAGGAGGAGGAAGATTGTGTCAGTATGGAGGTGGAGCCTGGCACTCAGCATCAGCAGCAGTCTTTAAGGGATCAGTCCCAAGAAACACATGGACTTGTACATGGCTGGGAGGAGGTGGCTGCGGACCATGTCGTCCTTAGTGACCCAGAGGACTCCGGACCGAATGCCTCAGCAGACCTACGCTGCATGGCCTCCCTGATCCTGCAAAGCCTGCGTAAGGATCCTCGTATTCGTGGTATCAAAGAGAAGGACCAATACTGGCTGGCAACCCTCCTTGATCCACGTTACAAGGGTAAGGTTGCGGACCTTATCTTGCCATTGCAGAGGGAGCAGAGGATGAAACATCTTCGGGAGGCCTTGCAGAAAGGTCTGTGCAACGCGTTCCCAGAGACTGGGAGGTTACAAACTCCTGTTTCTGGACAACGTGTTGCTGAGGCTTCGGTCAGTCAAAGAAGGAGTGGTGGAGAAGGTGGCCGTCTGACCGATGCGTTCAGACAATTTTTTGGTCCGCAGCCCCAAGGTATGATCGGTTCCACCAACCATCGCCAGCGTCTGTTTTACATGGTGCAGGAATACCTAGGGGCAAGATCTGACTTGGACACCTTTCCCACCGAAAATCCTCTGGGTTACTGGGTCTTGAGGATGGATCACTGGCCAGAGCTTGCACAGTATGCAATTGAGCTACTGGATTGTCCTGCATCCAGCGTTCTTTCGGAACGCACATTCAGTGCTGCTGGAGGCTTTGTAACCGATCACAGGGTGTGTCTGTCCACCGACTCGGTCGATCGACTGACCTTCATAAAAATGAATCAGTCTTGGATCACCACCAGCTACCAAGCACCTGATGCTGATGTAACCGAATAATTTTTTTTGAAATCTCAGATCCCTTCAAAGACTGCCTATGCTGATGCTGAGTGACTATCCCTGAGTAATTATCCTCTTCCTCCTCAATCATCACGCTGATAGCTTGTAAGAACATTTTTGGTTCTGGGCGCCACCACCAGTGCCTAAGGCCCAATTTTTCAGCCCCTGTTTAACAGGGGCGTGTAATTACAATTTTTGATGCAATACTTTGCAGCAGGGCTCGTTTCTGCTTTACAACTAGAGTATCTGTGAGGGGTTGCAGTGTTGTGGCACCAGCACCAGTGCCTAAGGCCCAATTTTTCAGCCCCTGTTTAACAGGGGCGTGTTATTACAATGTTTGATGCAATACTTTGCAGCAGGGCTCATTTCTGCGTTCCAACTAGAGTATCTGTGAGGGGTTGCAGTGTTGTGGCACCAGCACCAGTGCCTAAGGCCTAATTTTTCAGCCTCTGTTCAACAGGGGCATGTAATTACAATTCTTGATCTAATATTTCACAGCAGGGCCCATTTCTGCCCCCACCAAGAGCGAGTGAGGACTTACAGTGTTGTGGCACCACCACCACCAAAGGCCCAATTTTTCTGCCCTTGTTCAACAGGGGCATGTAATTACAATTCTTGATCTAATATTTCACAGCAGGGCCCATTTCTGCACCCACCAAGAGCGAGTGAGGACTTACAGTGTTGTGGCACCACCACCACCAAAGGCCCACTTTTTCTGCCCTTGTTCAACAGGGGCATGTAATTACAATTCTTGATCTAATATTTCACAGCAGGGCCCTGTGAGGGCTTACAGTGTTGTGGCATCAACAACACCTAAGGCCCAAATTTCTGCTGAGTATATAGGGCAGGCCCCTGCTTTCAAACATCTAACTTACAAACGACTCCTACTTGCAAACGGAAGGAGACAACAGGAAGTGAGATGAAATCTACCCCTAGGAAGGGAAATTCTCTCCTGTAAGAGTTAATATGGGAAAAACATTTCTCGTTTCCACTGATGCTTTCCAATCCTTGTTCCAAAAAAAACCCCAAATTTTCAAAAAACATTTGTCATTGGGACAAAAAGTGAGGTGAAATCTTCTGAAGAGGAGGAAAGACAGCAAAACAAATGTCACAGGGGTGATAACCCTTCCCTATGTTTTCCAAAAAGCTTAAAAAAGATTTTTTGGCTGGAGCTAAACACGTTAAAAATGTACCCGTTAAAAATTACAAACAGATTCTACTTAACAACAAACCTGCAGTCCCTGTCTTGTTTGCACCGCCTGTATACTGCTGTTCAGAGTATATAGGGCCTGGTGGCCCCACACCTTTCCTTATTTTAATTTGGGTGCGGGGTTCCCCTTAATATCCATACAAGACCCAAAGGGCCTGGTAATGGTCTGGGGGGTACCCATGCCGTTTGTCTCACTGATTTTCATCCATATTGCCAGGACCCGACATTACATTAAACCCGCAAGCAGTTTTAAATGAGATTTTTTCCTTTAAAAATGACATTTTGTGCAGGGACTGTTCTAAACACGGGAAACACGCGCCACTTTACAGGCATACTATAGACACACCCCAGGTACGATATTTAAAGGAATATTTCACTTTTTTTTTTTTACTTTAAGCATCATTAAAATCACTGCTCCCGAAAAAACGGCAGTTTTTAAAGGTTTTTTTTGCATCGATACAAGTCCCCTGGGGTAGGACCCGGGTCCCCAAACCCTTTTTAGGACAATACCATGCAAATTAGCCTTTAAAATGAGCACTTTTGATTTCAAACGTTCGAGTCCCATAGACGTCAATGGGGTTCTAACGTTCGTGCGAATTTTCGGTCCGTTCGCAGGTTCTGGTGCGAACCGAACCGGGGGGTGTTCGGCTCATCCCTACTGACAAGGTTGCAAATGAGACTACAAGGCTGCAGATGGATACTGATAAGGCTACATTGATGGGCATTTAAATGTAATTTTTTTTCCTTAAAATTCCCTCCTAAACTTTGGGTGCGTGTTATACGGCGGCGTGTGTTATACACCGATAAATACGGTATCTCTGTCAGTGTTAAATGGTTAGTTTCAACCCTCTAACTGCCATAGATGCTGCACAACTTGTTTTGTTAAAAGTGGTCGTAAAGGCAGATTTTTTTTTTTTTTTTTATCTTAATGCATTCTTAAGATAAAAAATCTTCAGTGAGCCCTATCTTGATCCAGCGATGTTGCACGAGAGACTCGGCTGTCCGGGACTCTCTTTCCTGATTACCGCACACAGCGGGCACCATTGGCTCCTGCTGCTGTCAATCAAGATCAGTGAGCCAATGAGGAGAGAGTAGGCAGGGCCGAGCCATGGCTCCGTGTCTGAATGGACACACAGAGCAGCGACTCGGCTTGGGTGCCCCCATAGCAAGCTGCTTGCTGTGGGGGCAGGAGGGAGGGGCTAGGAGCGCCAGTGAGGGACCCGAGAAGAAGAGGATCTGGGCTGCTCTGTGCAAAACAATTGCACAGAGCTGGTAAGTATAACATGTTTGTTATTTAACCACATAATGACCGAGTTTCTTTTTGACACTTGTTGTTTACAAGTTAAAATCATTTTTTTGCTAGAAAATTACTTAGAACCCCCAAAATTATATATATATATATATATATATATATATATATATATATATATATATATATATAAATATATATATAGTTTTTTCCTAACACCCTAGAGAATAAAATGGCGGTCTTACAAGCGCACTTTTTTTTGGGAAAAAAAAAACACTTTTTTGAATTAAAAAATAAGACATTAGCACAATTTTTTTTTATATTGTGAAAGATAATATTACGCCAAGCAAATTGATACCCAACATGTCACACTTCAAAATTGCGCCCGCTTGTGGAATGGCGACAAACTTTTGCCTTTAAAAACCTCCATAGGCAATGTTTAAAAATTTCTATAGGTTACCAGTTTTGAGTTAGAGGAGGTCTAGGGCTAGAATTATTGCTCTTGCTCTAATGATTGTGGCGATACCTCACATGTGTGGTTTGAACACAGTTTTCATATGCGGGTGCTACTCATCTATGCGTTCTCGCTTCTGCATGCGAGCACGTCAGGACGGGCCGCTGTAAAAAAAAAATTTTTTTTCTTATTTATTTTACTTTTTTATTTTGACACTGTATTTTTTTTTTTTTTTTTTTTAAATTTGGGTCACTTTTATTCATATTACAAGGAATGTAAACATCCCTTGTAATATAAAAAAAAGCATGACAGGACTTCTTAAATGTGAGATTTGAGGTCAAAAAGACCTCAGATCTCATATTTACACTAAAATGCAATAAAAAGAAAAAAAAAAAATCTCCTTTAAGAGCTATGGGCGGAAGTGACGTTTAACGTCGCTTCTGCCCTCCCATGCTATGGAGCCGAGCAGGAGCCATCTTCCCTTCACTCGGCAGCCAGGCATCCACTGGAAAGGACACAATCGTCTCCGCCGCTACCAGCGGGAACGACCGAAGCGTGGTGGGAGGGGGGTGGGCACCTTTCCCGCCACTGATAAAAGTGATCTTGTGGCGAATCTGCTGCGGAGACCACTTTTATCCTAAAGAGAAACGCACAGCAGCAGTGATTAAAGCGGGGTTCCACCCAAATTTTGAACAATATTTGTATGTATTCTCTTCCTTGCCTAGATGCTGACATGCCGTTTAAAAAAATTTAAATCGCCGTAATTACCTTTTATTTTTCTATTCTTCTTTGCACTTCCTGGTTCTCCTCCCGTGGGAGTAGGCGTGTTTCTAGCCTCTCCCAGACTCCTGGGAGCTAGTCTCAGGCTTCCCAGGATGCCACTGAGCATGTGCGGGAACAAGCGGTGAATGCTGGGAGCACAGCATTCACCACATCCAGGAAATAAATGCTTGTGGTCTTCAAATGCCTACAATGAAGATGGAAACCGCCTGCAGCAGTGAATAATATAAGTTATTCTTTCCGACGAAATCTGACACAGGCGGACATATTACACACAATATGTGAGTATGTAATGCTGAGAAGAAAAGTTTGTGAATGAACTCAAAAAAAAAAAAAAAACGATAGATAGGTGGACCCCCACTTTAAATACCACCAAAAGAAAGCTCTATTTGTGTGAAAAAATGATAAAAATTTCATATGGGTATAATATTGCATGACCACGCAACTGTCATTCAAAGTGAGAAAGCGCTGAAAGCTGATAATTGGCCTGGTCAGGAAGGGGATAAAAGTACCCGGTAGGCAGGTGGTTAAAGTGTATATATGCTACTGTGAAAAAATGCTGTAAATTAAGAATGCTTTCAGAAATAGAAGTGTTAAAGTATAAATAAAGGCAAAACTTCTTTTTTTTGGATAGAGTTGAGATGGATTAGAATGCTTGTCAGTTTTTATTGCAGTCTGTGCCCCCGTTAAGGAGGTTCACCCTCTCTATTTGTCCTGTTTACCATTATAATGATAGTGAAAGTAAAAAAAAATCCCAAATGTTGAGTTGTCCAAAGAAAAGTAATAGAGGGGAAATCTTCCAATGGGGACACTAGTTCTGGTGATCTGGGGGTCCCCAAGGAATTTGCAGGGATTTCTTCTCCATTCCTGTTTGGCCTATGACCTGACGTGAAAGGAAATCTCCCCAATGGGGCACAGATGGCGAAAAAAAATCTGACAGGGGTTATAACCCTTCCTTGCTCTATCCTAAATGGAAAAAAAGTTTTGCCTATAGTTCTACGTTAATAGTTAATTTTTATTAAATAACAAAATGCAAGGTAAATAAAATATTGTGATTGGCCACAGCAATCACATCATACCGGCCCAATGACATGGCTCTGTACTCTGATCTGTGATCCTCTGTGTCTGAGGGATACAACAGTCACAGATCGCACCATTGCTTGCCCCTAGGGCGAGAACGAATGCCAGGATTAGGAGGATGTACGGGTACATCCTCACAGAACAGAGCTTGTCCTGTCCAGCTGTTTAAATATAGTGGCCGGGCAGGAAGCAGTTAAAATACCTGCCATGAATTTATTTGTACTTCTTCAAAGAATCTTGAACATCTTGAAACCTCATTCTGCTTAGAAATATTTGCCTGGGAGAGACCTTGCTGATGCAGTGTAGCTACCTTGTGTCTTGTTACTGTTCTTAGTCTTGTCATGGTGTATGACCTGTGACACGAAAAATGCCTTCCACAACCTCACCTTAGTAGCAGAGTTTGTGGCTGTTCCTCACCAAATTTTAAGCCTCCTACACAGCTGTTTGTTTATGACTACATATGAAATTGATAATCATTAGCACCTGCTTGATATATTTAGTTAATCATACACCTGACTAATCCTACAAAATCCCTGATTTTGTGCAAGTAGAAGCTATACTACATGTATGAAACAAGATCTATTCATGGAGGGGAAGGATGATTGAAAGCGCCACTTCTCCATGTAGTGATATAAAATGTATAGTAGGTGTAGATAATCAATTAGTAATTATTATAATGAAGATGTAAGTACTCTTCCGCAGCAACCCAATTTTTCCAGAGAGATGCACTTTATTGACTTCCAACACAGAACAAAGTCCAAAGTCCACAGATGACAAAAATCCAACAAAGTATACAATTCAGAGTGCCATTTTTCCTAGATTTGTGCCTTCACAGTCATACACAGACAAGACTGACCGCCAGCTTGAATAGTCCCCCCTGAAATACTAGTACACTAGGAGGGAGTTTCTGCTAGGTCAACCCAAAATACTCTTTGATCTTGTTGTTACCCCCTCAAGTCTAATTACCATCAATAAATACTTCTTCTATGGTCCTTTAAACAATGTACCCTTTGAAATGTTCAAGTAGGTTTACAGGCCATACCTCACACACCAAGGTAGACTTGTATAAGATCAACATATCAGAGGGTCTTCAGCTGTCCCCTTGATATGTTAAAATGCAGTTGGCTTGGACAACTCAACTGAATTTCTGGTCAACATGGCACTCCAATACAACATTATACATAAATCAGCCAACATATTACAACACTCCATTCTTAGATCCTGTTTCATTCATAGAAACTGTAGTACAGCTTCTATGAATACAGGAACTGGACAGAAAGGTTGGGCATTTTTGGGTTGTCTTGATGAGAGGCTGTGACAGCCCCCTAGATGTATTAAACCCTGCCACACCGGAAGATTACAACAGCATGGGCAGGAACGGAGGAGAATTTTGGCTGCACATAGGCTTTAAAGTGTTTTTTAACCACCCCAAAAACCTGATCCTGTTCCCTTAAAGCATGTTATACAGCACAGCGCTTGTGCTGTGTCATTTGGCCCTCTGTATACACTAATAAACCTGGCTGATCCTGCCTGGCTATACCCTCCTCTCTGCTGAGCCATGATATCATCGTCAGTTTGCGTGATTCCATCAGCTCTCTGCAGCTCTCCTGTGTCTGTCTCCTCCTGTCCTCCTTCCCCCTCCCCTCCCTGCTCATACCTGCGCCCGCCCTTCCTGCTCCTCTCGTATCTGATCATAAATCTTCTTATCCCCTCTGTATCATTAGAACATCTGTCCCTCTGTAATGTAAAAACTCAACTGATCTGTACCTGTATAAATGGCTCCTGGCGCCCAGCTGATTGTCGGCGCTCTCTCTCTCCTCTCCCCTCCGCCTCCACCGGCCGACGTCAGTGGGACAGCTCAGCCCCACCCACTAGAGCTGTGAGCCGGAGAAACAAGAGCGCAGCTTATACAGGTACAGAGCGGCGGATTTTTTACATTACACCAACACAGGGACAAATGTTATTATGATACAGAGGAGATAAGTCTGTTAGTACAGTGGGTTAACAACCACTTTAAGAACATTTAAAACTAATTAAAACACACCATTATGAATTAGCCATTCAAGGAACAGATTCTCTCTGCTAGTCCTTTGTAATTTTACCAGCCCTTGTCATAGGTTCGTTTATTAATCAGGTAGCAAACTTCATTTTTCTATTTTGATTTAGTCATTTATTATAGGTTTTTATATATGCCAGCAATTTACGCATAACTTTTACATGTTGTACGTTCACATCAGTCCCTGCCCTCGAGAAGCTTACAATGTAAGGTCCCTACCCTACAGTGAGGGAAAAAAATATTTGATCCCCTGCTGATTTTGTATGTTTGCCCACTGACAAAGAAATGATCAGTCTATAATTTTAATGATAGGTTTATTTTAACAGCGAGAGACAGACTAACAACAAAAATATCCAGAAAAGCGCATTTCAAAATAGCTATAAATTGATTTGCATTTTAATAAGTGAAATAAGTATTTGATCCCCATCAATCAGCAAGATTCTGGCTCCTATGTGTCTTCTATACAGGTAACGAGCTGAGATTAGGAGCACTCTCTTAAAGGGAGTGATGGATCAGGTGTCCCCGATTGTCACTACATCAGTCCCAGTGTCACCAGACCAGTGTCAGTCAGCAAAAGTGTTCCTGATTACTGCTACACTAGTTCCAGTGTCACCAGATCAGTGTAAGCCAGCAACAATGTTCTTGATAGCTACAACACCTCCACACCAGTGCGATATTGTCTCTGCCTGCCACCTGTAACAACCCTGGCCTGTTTATTGACAAAGTTTCTGCAGTGTTTGGACCAATCCTTTGCCTGTTTGCTGACCATGTCTCGACCTACGGCCTGAACACCCATCTGCACGTCTGACTAACTATGTTCCGGTGCAATATCAGTCCCAGCCATCTCACGTGGGCAACTACAGGAGCTCTTTTGCTCTTCCTTTCTTTAGCCTCCTGTACTTCCTGGCCTGTAAACATGGCATTTCTGGGGGCAGCCAAGCACCAGTAGGCAAGGCTTGCTTGGCCTATGGAGACTGGGACTGCTATAGGTGATGCTACAGTATGCTATATTCCCTGATCATTCATATAGGGGTGACCATTACAGTATATTGGTTTTGATACAATTGGTTAATTTGTGTGATAGTCCAAACAGTGAAAAAGTCTCATACATGTGGTATCATCATACTTCATTCAAAATGTGTTTTGGGTTGTAATCCTAAATATCCACATATGTCTTAAGAAAGGGGAATTGGCACTGTTCTACTATATGTGCATAAAATGTGATTCCTAAAAAACATATATAAAACACATATAAAAAAAGTTGTATGTAAGTGCATCCAATGTGCTCATAAAGAGCTATGATTCAGTGCAAAAGGGCTCCACCACCCAATATTCTGCAATAAAAGTGCGATGTGCTGGGAATTATATATATATATATATATATATATATATATATATATATATATATATATATGTACCCAAAAACTGTAATCTATAAACATTCCAAGATAAAAAACTGGTGGTATACTTATTAAACCATTATTGTGAAATCCCCAACATAAATACGTAAAAAATCCAAATAACAAATCAGGTGATGTACAAAAAGTGCTGAAAGAGTTTTTTTGCAAAGTGAAAACAATGTCCCAAAAAATTTTTTTAATGTCCCAGAAAGAATGTTTTTTATCCCAGGAAAAAATGTATTTATATGTAGAAAGACTTCTTGAATGTGTCCCTCTGATGGAAAGACTGTGAAATTAGTGTGGCACCTCAGATGACGTCTTGATGACGAAACGCGTAAGGCGTGGCCTCGTGATACGCATACGTCAATCTCTTGTCTGGTTTACGAGGAGTCTTCCGGTTTCAGACAGGCGGGCGGTGGAACGCACGCTTTACCACGCTGCCCTCCAGGCTCTGAACCGGCTTGTGCAGTACTGTTAGCTCCTGTTTTACAGTTTTTTGATTAATAAACCTATTTTTTACGGACTCACGCTATGAGATATATCTTTTTCTTGATGTACATGGATATTTAACCTTGGGGATACCGTGACACCATTGAAGGATATACTACAGTGGGCTGAGGACTTTTCTCCTGGATTCAACATCGCTGGAGTCTACCTGCATGCCTTTTACCCCTGCAGGGGTTGGGCTGTCCGTTGAGTGAGAGCACGAGTGGGGGTGTGGTGGAAGACGGGGGACACCTGCCACACTCTTTCCATCAGAGGGACACATTCAAGAAGTCTTTCTACATATAAATACATTTTTTCCTGGGATAAAAAACATTCTTTCTGGGACATTAAAACATTTTTTCGGGACATTGTTTTCACTTTGCAAAAAAAACTCTTTCAGCACTTTTTGTTCATCACCTGATTTGTTATTTGGATTTTTTACGGATTTATGTTGGGGATTTCACAATAATGGTTTAATAAGTATACCACCAGTTTTTTTATCTTTGAATGTTTATAGATTACAATTTTTGGGTACATATATATATATATATATATATATATATATATATATATATATATATATATATATATATATATATAATTCCCAGCACATCGCACTTTTATTGCAGAACATTGGGTGGCGGAGCCCTTTTGCACTGAATCATAGCTCTTTATGAGCACATTGGATGCACTTACATACAACCTTTTTTTATATGTGTTTTTTAGGAATCACATTTTATGCACATATAGTAGAACAGCGTCAATTCCCCTTTCTTAAGACATCTGTTGATTTGAATTTCACCTAGGTGAAATTAATGTATAGGGGGGCTGCAGTTCTCCTTTTTTCTTTTCTGTCCTAAGCGCAGAACTATTGTTATTTATTCACTAAATATCCACATGCTGTGTGTGAGAAATATTTTATTAAATTGACAATTTTGTGTAGAAAAAATACCATGGGGTGTTTACTCTCCAAAATGTGGTCATTTTGTGGGTGTTTCACACTGTCCTGGTAAGGTAGTCTGGAAATTAGATACATAATTTAAGCTCCTGGAAAGCCTAAATGTGCTCCTTGGATTTGTTGCCTCTCTATATGGTTAGGCTGTGAAAAAGTCTCACATATGGCATTGCCACACTTGGAAGGACCAGCAGAATGTATTTTTGGGTGTAAGTATACCCATGCTGTGTGTTAGAAATATCCTATTAATTGAAAACTTTGTGCAAAAAATACATTTTCATTTTTTCTGCATTTTCCAAATACTTGTGGCAAAAAATTAAGTCTTCAAAAGACTCACCATGCCTCTTACGAAATACCTTGGGGTGTTTTCTTTCTAAAATATGGTAATTTTGTGGGTGTTTCCATTGTCCTGGAGCTCCAGGGCCTCCAAAAATGTGATTAGAAGGTTAATTTATGCCTCTGGAATGCCTGACGGTGCTTCTTGAATTTGGGGCCACTCTATGTGACTAGGCTGGTAAAAAGTCTCACATGTGGTATTGCCATACTCAGGAGTAGCAGAATGTGTTTTAGGGTGTAATTCTAAGTATGCCTATGATGGGTGTTAGAAAAATCTTATTAACCACTTCAGCCCCGGAAGAATTTACCCCCTTCCTGACCAGTGCGTTTTTTGCGATTCGGCACTGCGTCGCTTTAACTGACAACTACCCAGACAAAATTGACTTCCTTTTTTTTCCCACAAATAGAGCTTTCTTTTGGTGGTATTTGATCACCTCTGCGGTTTTTATTTTTTGCGCTATAAACAAAAAAATAGCGACAAATTTGAAAAAAACGCATTATTTTTTACTTTTTGCTATAATAAATATCCCCAAAAAATATTTTAAAAAACATTTTTTTTCCTCAGTTTAGGCCGATACGTATTCTTCTACATATTTTTGGTAAAAAAAAATTGCAATAAGTGTATATTGATTGGTTTGCGCAAAAGTTATAGCGTTTACAAAATAGGGGATAGTTTTATGGCATTTTTATTATTCATTTTTTTTTTTACTAGTAATGGCGGCGATCAGCGATTTTTATTGTGACTGTGACATGGCGGACACATCGGACATTTTTGACACATTTTTGGGACCATTGTCATTTATACAGCAATCAGTGCTATACAAATGCACTGATTCCTGTGTAAATGACACTGGCAGTGAAGGGGTTAACCACTAGGGGGCTAGGGAGGGGTTAAGTATGTCCTTGGTAGTTTTACTAACTGTGGGGGGGCATGGCTACATGTGACACGTCACTGATCTCTGCTCCCGATCACAGGGAGCAGAGATCAGTGACACTGTCACTAGGCAGAACGGGGAGATGCTTGTTTACATTAGCATCTCCCCGTTCGTCCTCTCCGTGAAACAATTGTGGGTATCCCCGCGGCGATCGAGTCCGCGGGACCCGACTCACGGAGCTCCCGGCCAGCGCCCCCGCAATGGCACGGCGGCAAATTCAAAGGGACGTACTGGTATGCCCATTTGCCTAGCCGTGCCATTCTGCCGATGTACATCGGCGTGCGCCGGTCGGGAACCGGTTAACTGACAGCTTTGAGTAAAAAATAAAAACATTTTCTGCATTTTTCAAAAACTTGTGGTAAAAAATTGAGTGGTTGCTTTCCAAATTATAGTCATTTTGTGGGTGTTTCGCCTGTCCTGGTACTTCAGAGAATCAAGAAATATGATAGATAGTCAGGAGATTAGATATGCAATTTATGATCCTTAAAAGCCCGAAGATGTTCCTCCTTTACATCTAGGCTGTAAAAAAATCTCATATATGTGGTTTCTCTATACTCAGGAGGTGTAATTGTAAGTATGCCTATGTTTGTTTAAAAAGACAACTTTGTGAAAAAAATACATTTGAATTTCTTATTTTCCAAACAATTGTGACAACAAAAATGACAACTTAAAAAAACTCACCATGCCTCTTACTTAAAACGGTAGTAAACAGCACCAATTTTATTTTATTTTTTTAAACCCTGCAAGGTAAAGGCATAATATGCTAGTATGCATTACATACTAGCACATTATGAAATACTTTCCTTAGAATGAAGCCCTCCAGTGGTGCGCTGTCACCGCTGAGAGGGCTTCCATCTTCACCGTTCTTCCTTCCATGGGCGCGGGAGTCACGGACTGCAGCGCAGGTCTCTGAAGTTGCAGCACGGGTATGCTGTCCCTTCAGAATGCATGTGCCAGTGACATCATTGGCTGCATGAACTGTGCAAATCTCCTAAACAGTGCAGGTTTAGGAAATATTCACTGTACCTACAGGTAAGCCTCATTATAGGCTTACCTGCAGGTACAAGTGCAAAAAAAAGAGTTTACTTCTACTTTAATGCCTTGGAATGTCTACTTTGGGGTCATTTGGGATATATTTGTACTGTCCTGGAATTTGAGAATGAGATGGGCAATCAGTACATCAGGATTTATCAGTTTTCAAATATACACTAATTTGGGTTTTTTATCCCAAAGAAATGTAGCAATATACATTTTGGCCTTTCGAAGAATATTTATTTGCTAAATTTTACAACAGAAACGGAAAAACATGTGTAGCGGTACCCCTGTGAGGGCTGCTGATTGACTCTATACCCAACTGGCTACCCCCCAACTGGCTGCAGATCCTCTCTTACCTCTGACACCTTGGGTTCCATTCTGCAATGTGGCGTTAGCAATAAGAAACTCACACAATATTACTGAACCACTCAGAAAGGTTTACTGAGATAAGTAATGGAACACAATAAAGAGCATGAATAAACACAGTCATGCTTGACAATAGTTAACACTTTATGCACATATACAGAACATATAACCTTTTAATCACCTTAAGGGGTATATGTGAACAGAGGGATAGGTACCCAATATCTTCAAAACATATATTAAATACCTTCCCACTGAGGCCTCAACACACAGACCAAAATGCAGCCTATAAACTTTACATTCAATAACACAGTGTAAAATTAAGCATCTACGCAAATGGCTACATAATTCAGAGGATCAACTAGTGAGTAGAGCAGCAATGCTTAGTAAAAGAAGAAGATGGTGAAAGTTCTTTAAACTCCAGATATCTTCAGCTAGCATGATGGTTAAACTGCAGTATATTGTTGTAATTTGTAATCCACAGAGACAAAGGGAAAGAAATGACCGTAGAATAAAAGGTGTGCTGATGATTGCTTAACTGACGAAATATCACCACTTATTGATTCCTCTTCACATTGAGTGCAATACAGTACTAACCTTACAGCTCAGGGGAGAACACAAGGCCCCGAAGTCCAGCTGTATAATGCCTATGAAGAAGTAGGTTCACCCCAGTGGAACTACAAGTCTCACCAGCAGTCTGTAGAAAAAACTCACTCAGCAATACTGTAATCTCTACTGAAATGGGCAGGTGCCCTCTCACCACAATCAACCCCAATGGCTGTGAGGCTCCATTTGGAATTTCCTCCTGGTGTCTCCATCTGGGGAAGATGGCGCTGCCACGCCATGCTGCAACTCCCAATGGACTGAAGTGCAGGTGGCTTCCAGTTGCTCTAAAGCACAGGCCGGTCTGCTTGCTAGAATAGCAGTGCTGTCCTCCAAGATCCCTCAGAGGCAGGTGATCCGACTATCCGCTGTATGGGCCGCAGCACTCCTGGTCACTGCTGGCAGGTGTTGAATGGCGTCCAGAGAAAAGCTGAAAGCAGGCCGTGCCTGTCCTTTTATCACTCCTCCCAGCAGGCAGTTCTGCATGCTTTGCATTATCTGTCCTGTCCTTTCTCCTCCAAACTACATCTCCCACAATACTTTGCTGCATCCCTCCTTCAGTGTAAAGAAAAAAATCCTAACAGAGTCCAGCCAACACTAGGGGGAGCCAAACCCATTTGTAAACAACAACGAACTGTTTAACTATAATGTCTATAGTAGCAAAACCTTGGCTACACATGTTTTTTTAATTTTCTGTATTTTTTCTTTTTATATAGCAAAAAGTAATTGTCATTCAAAGTGTGGCAGTCAGAAAAATGGCCGCAGGAAGGGGGTGAAAGTGTCTAGTCTTGAAGTGCTTAAAGGTAAGTCAAAATGTACTTCATAATCTACTCACCGTAAAAAAAAAATTCTGCCATATATGGTCTTCCACTCTGTATAAATGGATATCCTAATATACATACACATTCAGCATGTTCTTGTACTTGCATTTTGGGCTCCTTTATGCCTGGTGTGCTGGGACTGCACTATGCAATATTGCCCAGCACGATACCAGTGCAAGACAAGGCAAAAAACAGTGATTGTGAACTACTGCACCACAATGCCCCTTTGTGAATAACATTTTATGATAGCATAATAAGTTTGCTAGCAGGTGTCTGTGTATATTTTAAGCCCTGCTTGCACTGCAAAATTCCTGTGTTAATGTCAGTTCTTGTGAACTGTGAGTAAGCAGTTAGTTAGGCTGCCCAGATGGGGGGGGGGGGGGGTGCTTAAGCCAGGTTCTGCATTCTCCTGGGCTTTCTGGGCTCTGCCCTCCTCCCTGTGCAGCTAATAAAAAAAAGGGGGGGGGGGGGCTCTGCTCAGAATCCAGGGCCATGGTCTGCATGGGATGGAGAAGAAGGGCCCAGCAGCAAGATGTAACCATCAGCAAAATTCTGAGCACCTTTGGGGAGGTCTCATGTATATTGAGGGAAGCGATTTGCTGCCTCCTTCCTGAGCGGTCGGTGCCCCAGTTACCGGGGCCACATCCACCTGATGGAGACCCTAGGGACTCAGCTGCGGATACTGAAGGAGTTAACCAAGTTAAGTTGTGCACGCAGGAGGTTCGCTCGGTGTCATGTCGGAACCTGTATTCTATCACTGGGAACAAGGTAATATGAGATCTGGTCTGGTGGAACGGGATATTGCTCTGTGGTGTCTCCTTCAAAATGTTACATTCCAAGCACAGGCGTACGTATCATGGGACAGCATGGGATGTACAGCACAGCCTCAAGTTATGCTACAACTACACTGGGAGCGTGGCTCACTTCTAATCCAGGGTACTGCCTTAATGTTGAATTCACATGAATGTGGTCACACCTGGTCCCAGGCATTAGTGAGCATGCATCACTAGGGGAGAGAGGCCCCGTGTGCATGGGCGAGGTGGCCCTGCCCACAGGTTTATAAAAAAAAAATAAGGTTAAAAGATCAGGGTACACTCACATGCCATAAGTGCCTCTAGCACCAGATAACTGTATGTGCATGTGTAAGCTAGTAAAAGATTATAATAGATAAAATAGTGTAGCGCTGGACTAAAAATACGCATATAATGATATATGCAAGTGGACGGGGCCCATAAATGTGTAAATAAAGTGACTAGTGAATAAAGACCATATAACATTCAGTCTAAAATGATCAAGTGCATGTATAGTGACACTAGAGATTAATCAAGTGCACCTGCATATATTTAAAAAACAAGAAGTGATATGAGAGTAAATATAAAAGTGGCAAACTTCAGGTGAATAAAATGAACCAATGTGACAGCAAAATGAATGAAAAATATATTATATCAACACAAGACATCTAATCACTAATAGTGCTAATAAATCCTAATGCTTAGTGATCGCACATGAAAAGGAAATTAAAATGAATATATAAACAGTCCCAAAAAAAATCCAAAGAACAGGTCCCAAAGCGAAGTGTACGGTGGAGCTTGTCTTTTATTTCTCCCCGTCAGAACTTTGCTTTTTAAATCTAGTTGTTTGTATAAACTTTTAATAAACTGGCCAGATCGTTCTGCACTATTGGAGTATCTTTTTCTTTTTCTGGGGTTATTTGTGGCCAATTCTTTGCTGCATCTTGTGGTCAAGTCCTAGCTGCACCCCGTTTGGAAGCCCCTCTTGGCTTGCCATAAAAGATACCTGGAGTACACCTGGAGATTATTGGTGAGGATATCATCTGGACCCACATATTTCTACTGAGCCTGTTTTGACCCCCCTGAATAAGGGTGGTCGCAGGCTGTCCGGTAAGCCTCCAACTTTTATCCCTTGGTGGTGGGCAACAGCTGCGGTGGAACACTGAACCAGATTCTGTGTTGGAGTGTCACTACGCTTTGGGACCTGTTCTTTGGATTTTTTTTGGGACTGTTTATATATTCATTTTAATTTCCTTTTCATGTGCGATCACTAAGCATTATGATTTATTAGCACTATTAGTGATTAGATGTCTTGTGTTGATATAATATATTTTTCATTCATTTTGCTGTCACATTGGTTCATTTTATTCACCTGAAGTTTGCCACTTTTATATTTACTCTCATATCACTTCTTGTTTTTTAAATATATGCAGGTGCACTTGATTAATCTCTAGTGTCACTATACATGCACTTGATCATTTTAGACTGATGCCGCGTACACACGGTCGGACTTTTCGTCTACAAAAGTCCGACAGCCTGTCCGACATACTTCCGACGTACCTTCGGCGGACTTGCGGCAGACTTTCTTACGAACGGACTTGCACACACACGACCACACAAAAGTACGACAGCCTAGTACGCGGTGACGTACACCAAGTCCGACGAGACTATAAAACGGAAGTTCAATAGCCCGTACGACACCCTTTGGGCTCCTTCTGCTAATCTCGTGTTTATCTCGTGTTAGTAGAAGTTTGGTGAGAGACGATTCGCGCTTGTGAGACTCGTATTTTTCAGTTCGTTTTAACTGTTGTTCAGTCTGTGCTTGTGAGGTTTGTATCTGCTTTTCAGTGCGTTTGGTCAGTTGGCATTGAGAAATCTTTGTTTTATTGGCCGCTCGTTCCTGATTTTCAGGTCGTTCTTCACAGGCCTTGCTGTTCTTCGGTGCGTTCTGTTTAGTGCGTTCTGACCAGCCGACCGTTTTGAAGCCATGTTACCTGTACGTACTCGTCGTAGAGCTCGTGCATTGTATGTGCTTGGTGCTGTAGTTTATTCTTCAGCCCAAGACCAGTCCATGAACAGGGCGAGGAGGAGTTCATGGACCAAGAATTGGTTGCTTCAGCGTGACCAGTTCTGTCACATGCCTTTGCTCCGTGAGATCCGTGAGAATAATCCTGAGGATTTCAGGAACTTTCTCCGGATGACGGACCCCGTTTTTGACCGTTTGTTGGCTTTGCTGACCCCCTATATCAGCAGGCAGGATACCTGCATGAGGCAAGCCATCACTCCGGAGCAGAGGCTGGTCGCTACCTTGCGGTATTTGGCCACAGGGAGAAGCCTGCAGGACCTTAAGTTCTCGACAGGCATCTCCCCCCAGGCTCTGGGGATCATTATCCCAGAGACCTGTTCTGCCATCATACAGGTCCTGCAGAAGGACTATATTAAGGTAAGATATTTTTCTTTTATTAGCATCACATGTTCTTTTATGTAATCTTTGATAATGTGATGTATTTCTTGCTTCAAACACTACTTACCATCATTGCAATATAGTGTGAATGTCCCCTTTTTATCCTCACACATGCTGGAATTTTTTCCTGTTATTTTTTGTCATGCATGTATATTTTCCTTCAATAACCTACCTTCCCAGCATGAAGTGATGGGAACATATCCACCTAGTCTACTCATTTGGAATGTATTTTGTTTGAGTGTATTTAGTGTGCTGCTAATGAGCAATTATCTAGATTTCACAACCCCCCCACCCCCCCACCCCCCCCCCCCCACCTAAACTCACTCCAAATAGTGTGCTGCTAATGAGCAATTATCTAGATTTCACAACCCCCCCACCCCCACCCTCGTTAAAATTTGCTGGAATGTTCTGTGGTGTTGATTTGTCTAAAGCAAATATATGTTGCACTTTGCAAAATGCATGTGCACTCTACAAGTGCATTTGTTCCAGTGCTTTAGTAAATGAGCAGAAGCTCTGCTGATTTCC
>NC_133325.1:514837162-514839662 GCF_042186555.1 Aquarana catesbeiana
CATTGTTGCAGCAACCAACATTAGCACTTTCCTTTACAGTGTCTCCGGGTACTTTAAGTTGTACCTCTTTCTGAGTGATAGAAAGCATCTCTGCTAGTGCTGCGTCTATTTTGGGCCCTACCTTCTCATGAGGTTTAGCGGGTGAAACAGTATCCACGCCCTCTATTGACCACTGCTCAGCCGCACCTCTGACCACACCAGCAGAGATGTTTATAGTCACTACACCAGCCGGAGAGACCTTTGATGTCTCCAACAGTTCTCCTGGGCACCTTCCATACCACTCAGTAACTGGGAGCACCCTCTCAGAGAACCTCAAGACTATCTGCCACACTGTTAATAAGCATTGGTCCCACCAATACCATTCTCGATCAAGGCTTCCCAGCACAGCCTGTACCACCTGGCTCCACCCATGGGTACTACGCAGCACCACCTGGTCCGACTGTGGTGGAGACACCCAAGTGTACAGTGAGTGCGTTTTTACCAACTCCAGCATTTCAAGTAAGGTTTTTGTCATCTCTAAACATCCAATGTCTAAATACCAGACCTTTCTAAGGTCTTTTTCCCTGTCCAAGACATGGAGGGGCTCATCCACTGCAGCTTGTGAGGTTGAGACATTTGAAGAGACCTCCAACTCCTTGGAGGTACCCCTCATCACAGCCTGTTGCTCCCCTGGAGCGCTGTCAGACACATGTCTCACACTTTTCCCTTCTGTACCAGTGTCAGTGAGCCACTGCAGGTCATTATAAGTCACATTGTCACCTTCACACTTGAGCTGTGGGGCTGTGGACAACACATCTGCTTTGCCAGCACCCTGAACAGTTCCTTCAGACTGGAGGGCATTAACCTTCGCAGGGACAAACGTGTCCTTGAGCACCAGCCGATCTGCGATCCCTCCATTGGGCATAGCAGGTGTTATGTCCACCACATTATTTAATATTGCGATTGCATTCTCATACCAATTATCCCAGTCTATTGTGGTTCCATCACCTACTCTAGAAGGCCCCACAGGAACCTGGGATTCACTAGCCAAAACATCACCTGTGTCATTTCTATACATATCCCTTTGGGTGCACACATCATCTGACAAGGCAGGCTGTAATACATGCTTTTGCCCTACCTGCTCTGGGGGCGCTACTGACACACACAGCTCTGCACTTTCAGCTTTTGCTGGCTGAATTAACCCCTTGACACCAGGGTTACACTTAGGGTTGTGGGGCTGCGCCCGCACACTCTCACTGTGTGACTCAGTCTTCCTTTGTTTCACCAGAGTAGCACCACAGCCATCCTGGAAAACCTCTGGCTCCAACACATGGAGACCCCACGAGACTCCCATGGACAAGCCTGCGCTTCTGGTTGTCATGGGAGATATCCTACTCCCATCATTGGCAGTGAACACATTTCCAACATTTTCAGACATGACATTAAAGGGAACACATTTTTCAATGTCATTATCACCAATACCATCACATTTGCCAACAGTAACATATTTGTCAGCATAACCATCATAATTTTCATTACGTATAGACATAACTGCTACTTTTGTGGATTGTCTATTACCAACCACAGCCTGTGAGCCTCTCCTCACATCACCCTCTATCTTTAAAGGGGAACTCTTTCCTCCTTGGGCAGCTCCATAGCTGGCCTGGGAAACTCTCTGCTCCGTCACTGCAAGCTCCTCTGAAGTTTCCCTGGGCAACTCTGCAGCACCTGTCACTAGGGAACATGGCACAATAACAGTTTTGGTCACCCCTAGTTTAACCTCTCCAGCACTCTGCTGGATTATAGCAGGCACATGCATAGTTCCCATGTTCATTTGAGTCTTTAACCTTGCTGTCAGCTGGTCCTCACCAAGTGCCTCCCCACTGCTCCGGGTAGCACACTGCAGCAAGTCTATGTCCATTTGCACTGCGGATCTTCCTGCTGGACACACTCCCATGTCACTAGGTTCAGTCCCACAAACTGAAACAGTCTTACCATTTTCAGTGGCTGACATCATACCCTTCACTTGAGTGCGCTGTCTCTCAGCTGCATCCATACCAGCTACTTCCTCTGTGTGGCCACAGGACGACACTGCAGCCTTTCCAGACTCTTCAGCGTTGTTCCAGAACCTTGGGCAAGTAAAAATTCCATGCCCCACTTGACCACATTCCAAGCACGGTACTGGTAGCTGAACTTTACTTTCTTGGAATCTCCTTAATGACTGGCTCTCTGTTGCCACAGGATACCACTGGTCATGACCATCAGCAGACAGACTCCTTGGATCCCTGACATCCCTGTTGGCCTGGACATTGCTTCCACAGATGACCATATTCCTCTTTTTCACACGCTGTTGTCCACCTGGCTTCCTGTTGCCAGGGGAAACTTCTTTCACTTCCTTTTTAACTGGGGATGACATGATTAATTTACCCCAGGTCACAGAAATTTCACACTTGGAAAAATTCTCTGGCGTGGCTGGGGCATGTGGTGAAATACCCTCTAGCCATAGAACCCTTTCCCTTGC